>NW_006408798.1:591398-599886 GCF_000296735.1 Chrysochloris asiatica | reverse complement strand
AGAGATTTGTTCCTAGGACCCTACACACTGCCAACACAGTGGAGACATTAAGAGAGGCACATAAGACACAATTTTCTCAGAAGCTACAATTACTGGAGTTAGAAGCATAGAATGAATAATAAGACTAAAGAAAATTATACAGAGGTAGCCCACCAGTGAGTTCGTAAAAGCCTATGAACCTGGGACGTCAGGAGGACACTTCCTTGGCCCTCAGAGTCCCTGTGAACCCTGGAGGTCAGGAGGTCACTTCCTTTGTCCCTCAGGGTCCCTGGCTAGCCATCCTGAGTGGGGCCATCGTGTAGGATTTTTGTCCATGACACAGGGCCTCAACATCTCAGTGCTTTGTGGTCCCCAACACATCACTAATGTGGTGTTGTAGGATAAATCACTGGACTGTTAGGTCGGTTTGAATCACAAGGTTGGAAACTCAAACTTACCTTCCACTCTATATATAGGGTTGATATGAGTTGGAACTGACTTAACAGCACTTAACTACAACAACAGTGTCTGTTGTTGTTGTTATTGTTAGGTGCCATTGAGTCAGTAGCGACTCATAGTGACCCTATGTACAACAGAATGAAACACTGTCTGATACTGGGCCAACTTCACAATTGTTGCCACTTTTGAGCCCATTGACACTGCCACTTTGCCAATCCATCTAGCTGGTGGTCCTCTTCTTTTTCTCTGACCCTCCACCTTATCAAACATGATATCCTTCTCCAGCGACTGGTCCCTCCTGACAATATATCTGAAGTGTGAGAGACGAAGTTTGGCCATGCTGGCCTCCAAGAAGCACTCTGCACTTCTTCCAACACAGATCTGTTTGTTCTCTTGGCAGTCCGTGTCATGTTCAATATTCTCCTCCAACACCATAACTCAAAAGCACCAATTCTTCTACGGTCTTCATTAACATGGTCCATCTTTCTCATGCATATGATGAATAGGACACCTTAGTCCTCAAGCTGACATCTTTGCTCTTCAACACTTTGAAAAAGTCTTGTGCAGCAGATTTGCCTAATGCAATACATGGTTTGATTTCTTGACTGCTGCTTCCATGAGTGTTGATAGTTGATCCAAGAAGAATGAAGTTCTTGACAACTTCAATCTTTTCTCTATTGATCAGAATGTTTATTGGTCCAGTGGCAAGGATTTTTGTTTTCTTTACATTGAGATGCAATCCATAATGAAGGCTGTGCTCTTTGACCTTCATCAGTAAATATTTTAGGTCCTCTTCACTTTCAGCAAGCAAGGTTGTATCATCTGCATATCACAGGTTGTTAATGAGTCTTCCTCCAATCCTGATTCCACGTTTTTCTTCATATAACCCAGCTCCTCAGATTATTTACTCAGCATACAGTTTGAGTAAGTATGGTGAAATAATACAACCCTGCTGCACACCTTTCTTAACTTTAAATGATTCAGTGTTCGTTTCCTTGTTCTGTTCAAACAACTACCTCTTGGTCCATGTACAGATTCCTCATGAGCACAATTAAGTTTTCAGGAAGACTCATATTTTGCAATTTGTCAATAGCTTGTCATGATTCACACAATTGAAAGCCTTTGCGTAGTCAATAAAGCACAGGTAAACATCTTTCTGGTATTCTCTGCTTTCAGACAAGATCCATCGGACATCAGCAATGATATCCCTCATTCCACAGCCTCTTCTGAATCTGGCTTGACCCTCTGGAAGTTCTCAGTCAAAGTATGCTTGCAGCTGTTTCAGTATTACGTTGAGTAAAACTTTACTTGCATGGGATATCAAAGATGTTGTCCAATTATTTCCACATTCTACTGGGTCATCTCTCTTTGGAATGGGTACAAATATGGATCTCTGCCAATCAGTCTTCCAAATTTCTTGTCAGAGATGAATGAGTGCCTACAGGTCTGCCTAAGGTTCTTGAAAGATTCCAATTTTTATTCCATCAATTCCTGGAGCCTTGTTCTTTGCCAATTCTTTTAATGCACCTTGGACTTCTTCCTTCAGTATCATTGGCTCTTGATCATATGCTACCTCTTGAAACGGTTGAACATCAACCATTTCCTTTTGGTAGAGACTGTATGTATTCCTTCCATCTTAATTTGATGCTATCTTTATCATTCAATAATTTGCCCAGAAAATCCTTCAATAATGAAAGTCAAGTCTTTAATTTTTCATTCAGTTCTCCCAGCTTGAGAAATGTGGAGTGTGTGCTTCCTTTTTGATTTTCTGACTCCAGATCTTTGCACATTTTGTTGTAATATTTGGCTTTGTGTTCTCGAGCTGACCTTTGAAATTTTCTGTTTAGCTTGTGTACCTCCTCATTTCTTCCATTTGCTTTAGCATCTCTACACTGGAGAGCAAGCTTCAGTGTCTCCTCTGACATCCATTTTGACCTTTTCCTTTGTTCTTATCTTCTTAATAACATTTTGCTTTCTTCATGTATGATGTTCTTGATGCTGTCCCACAACTCTTCTGGTCTTGGGTCTTTAAATTTTAATATATCAAATCTGTTCTTCAGATAATCTCTAGATTTAGGTGGATTATATCAAGGTCATATTTTGGCTCTTGTGGACTTGTTTAAATTTTCTTCAGCTTCAGTTTGAATTTGCATATGAGCATTTGATGGTCTGTTCCAAAATTTGTCCCTGCCCTTGTTTTGACTGATGATATAGAGCTTTCCCATCGTCTCTTTCCGCAGATGTAGTCAACTTGATATCTGTGTATTCCATCTGGTAGGTCCATATGTATATTCGACTCTTATGCTGTCTAATGAAGGTATTTAAAATGAACAAATCATTGATTTTGCAGAATTCTATCATGTGATCTCTAGTATTGTTTCTATCACCAAGGCCATATTTTCCAACTACTGATCCTTCCTCTTTGTTCCCAACCTTTGCATTCCAATCAACAGTAATGATCAAGACAGCTTGATTAACATGTTTGATCAATTTCAGATTGAAGAAGTTGGTAAAATTCTTCTATTTCATCTTCACTGGCTTTAGTGGTTTGTGTGTAAATTTGAATAATAATGGTATTAACTGGTTGTCCCATAGGCGCATAGATATTATCCTATCACAAACAGCGTTGTACCTCATGACTGATCTGGATATGTTATTTTTGACAATGAATGCAACACCATTCCTCTTCAATTTGTCATTCCCAACATAGTAAACTATGTGGTTTTCAGATTTAAAATGGCCAATACCAGTCCATTTCAGCTCATTAATGCCTAAATTATCAATGTTCATGTGTTCCATTTCATATTTTACGATTTCCAGTTTTTCTACATTCATATTTCGTACATTTCATATTCCAGTCATTAATGGATGTTTACAGCTGTTTCTCTTCATTTTGAGTTGTGCCCCATCAGCAAATGAAGGTCCCGCAGGCTTTACTCTCATGATCTTTACTGTATTCGTGTTATCACGGTCAACTCTACTTTGAGGAGATAGTTCTTCCCCAGTCGCATTTTGAGTGCCTTCCAACCCGAGTGGCTCATTTTACGGCACTATATCGGACAGTGTTTCTCTGCTATTCAGTGGCTAAATATTCAGAAGTAGTTCTTCACTCCTTCTTCCTAGTTTGTCTTCATCTGGAAGCTCATCTGAAACCTGTCCACCATGGGTGACCCGGCTGGTATTTAAAATAACCGTGAGATAGCTTCAAGAATCACAGCAACAATGTCTGGCAAGATCTGCTTAAAGTGTTGAAGACCAAAGATGTCAGTTTGAGGACTGTCGTGTGCCTGACCAAGCCATAGTATTTTTAAAAACCTCATAAGCATGTGAATGTTGGTTAGTGAATAAGGAAGATTATAGAAGAATTGATTCATTTAAGTTATGATGATGGAGGAGAATATTGAAAGTACCATGGACTGCTAAAAGAACAAACAGACTTGTGTTGGAAGTACAGTCAGAGTGTTACTTGGAAGCCAGTATGGCCAGACTTCATCTCTTATACTTCTGACATATTATCAAGAGAACTAGTGCCTGGAGAAGGATATTATGTTTGGTAAAGTGGTGGGATGGAGAAAAAGAGTTAGATGCCCAATGAGATGATTGGCACAGTGGCAGCAGTTGACTCAACCATAGCAATGATTGTGAATTTGATGCAGGACTGGGCAGTGCTTTGTTTTATTGTGTATAGGGTTGCTATGAATCATTACCAACTCAAAGCCAACTATCAATAACAACAATAATGGCTAATGATCATGAACATTTCTTCATATGCTTATTGGCTTCCTGAATGTTTTCCTTGGTGATGTGTCTGTTTATGTTCTGTGCACATTTTTTAATTGGGCTATTCGTCTTTTTCTTGTAGAGGTGTTGTAATTTCCTATAAATTTTAGATATTGGTCCCTTGTCTGATATATTTTTGTAAAATTTTTTTCCCAGTCTGTGGGCTTCCAGTTTACTTTTTTGGTGAAATCTTTTGATGAAATTAAATTTCTAGTTTTTAGTATGTCCTAGTCATCTATTTAGTCTTCTATTGGTTGTGCTTTTTTTTTTTTTTTTTACAATGTTTGATAGTCTATGTCTGCCAAGTATTGTTGTTGTTAGGTGCCATCGAGTCAGTTCCGACCCATAGTGACCTTATGCATAGCAGAACAAAACACTGCCCGATCTTGGGCCACATATTAGAGCCCATAAATTTGTTTCTATTATTTCATTGATGATCTTTATAGCTCTGGGGTTTGCAGTCAAGTCTTTAATCCATGTTGAGTTTTTCTGTATGGTGAAAGATATGGGTCTTGTTTCTTTCTTTTGAAAATTGATTTCCAATTATGCCAGTACCATTTGTTGAAGAGACTACCACTTCCCCAATTAATGTACTTTGGCCCTTTGTCAGACATCAGTTGACTGCATGTTGATGGTTTTATTTTTGGCTTCTCAAGTCTGTTCCTTTGATCTATGTATCTATCATTGTATCAATACCAGGCTGTTTTAACGACTTTGGCTATGTAGTAACTTTTGAAATTAGGAAGTGACAAGCGTCCAATTTTGTTCTTCTTAAACAATGTTTTGCTTATCTGAGGCCTCTTTCCCTTCCATATAAAGTTCATAATGATTTTTTCCATCTCTTTAAAGAATGTTGTTGGAATCTGGATAGGGATTGCATTATATCTGAAAATTGCTTTGGGTAGTATTGACATTTTTACAATGTTAAGTCTTCCTATCCATGAATATGGTATATTCATGCATTTTTGTAAATCTGTTTTGGTTTCTTGTCATAGTGTTTTATAGTTTTGTTTGTATTGGTCTTTTGTTTCTCTGGTTAGACTTATTCCTAAATATTTAATCTTTTGGGTGGCTGTTGTAAATGGTCTTGTTTTCCTAGTTTCTTTTCATAGCTGTTTTTATAGTTTAAAGGAATCCAATAGATTTTTGTATGTCAATCTTGCACCCTGCCACTTGGCTGAATCTTCCAAAGAGTTCAAATATATATATATATATTGCTGAATCTTTTGGAGTTTCTATGTATAGGATCATATCATTTGAAAATAGAGTTCTACTTCTTCTTTGCCAATTTGGATGCCTTTAATTTCCCTTTCTAGCTTTCTGACTCTGGCTAACACTTCCAACACAGTATTGAATTGTGTGGTAATAAAGGGTATCCTTGTTTGGTTCCTGTTCACAAAGGGAATGCTTTCAGTTTCTCTCCATTGAGAGTGATGTTGGCTGTTGGTTTTATACATATGATCTTAATTATGTTGAGGATTTTCCTTTCAATTCCTGCTTTGCTCAGTGTTTTTATCAGGAATTAATGTGGATTTTGTCAAATGCCTTTTCTGCATCAATTGATATGATCATGTGGTTCTTTTCCTTTTTAAAATTTATATGGTGGATTACTTTGATTATTTTTATAATATTGAATCACTGGTTTGAATCCTTCTTGGTCATGATGTATTATTTTCTGATATGTTGTTGAAATCCATTGGCTAGTATTTTATCAAGAAGTTTTGCATCTTTGTTGAGGGATGTTGGTATATATTAGTTATGTCCTTCCCTGGTTTTGGTATGAGGTTATGTTTGCTTCTTAAAATGTATTAGGAAGTTTTCCATCATTTTCTGTATTTTGTGTTAGTTTGATTAGAAGTGGTGACAGCTCTTCTCTGAAGTTTTGGTAAAAATCACTGGTAAAGCAATCTGGGCTAGGACTGTTTCGATTGCTTGTTTTTTAATGATTTGATTAATTTCTTCTTTTGTTAAATGTCTGCTAAACTTTTTTACTTCACACTGTGAATGTTTAGGTAGGTCGAGTTTTTCTAGAAATGTATCCTGTAGAATTTCAAATTGGTTGGAGTACAACTCTTCATAGTATTCTGTTATTATCCTTTTTATTTCCATTGGTTCAGCTGTGATGTCACCCATGCAGTTTCTTATGCATTTTATATGTGTCTTTACAGTCTTTTCTTTTCTTTTTTTGTTAGATTTGCTGATTTTCTTAATCCTTTCAAAAAAACAGCTTCTTATCTTGTTGATTCTTTCTATGGTTTTTCTGTCTACTTTCTCATTTATTTTTGCTCTAATTTTTATTATTTATTTTCTTCTGGTGGCTGTAGGCTTACTTTCTGGTCTTCTTCTAATTGCTGGAGATATTGTGTTAATGTATTGATTTTGGTTCTTTCTTCTTTTTGGATGTGTGCTTATATTGCTGTAAATTACTCTCTCACACTGACTTAGCTCTGTCCCAAAGGTTTTATCATTTTCATTTGTTTCTAGGAATTTTTTATTTGTTCAGCTGCCCAGTAGCTTTTTAGTGAGGTGGTATTCAATTTTCATGTATTTTATTTTATCTCCTTGATCTTCCTATTGTTGATTTCTACTTCTATAGCATTATAATCTGAGAATATGCTTTGCAGTATTTTGATGTTTTGAAATTTATATTGACTTGCTTTGTGACCTATTACATGGTCTATTCTTAGGAATGTTTCATGGGCACTGGAAAACAGTGTGTATTGTGCACTTTTGGGAATGAATTCTTTGTGCAAATCCATAAGGTCAAGTTGGTTGATTATGTTATTAAGTTCTTCTGTGTCTGTGTTGAGTTTCTTTATGGTTGTTCTGTCCTATTTCAAAAGTGGTGTATTAAAATCGCCCACTATTATTGTAGATTTGTCTATTTCTTTCTTAAGTTCTATTTAGAGCTTAAAAATATATTTTGTGGTTCTTTCATTGAAAGCATATATATTTATTATGGTTATGTCCTCTTTTTCAATTGACCCTTTAATCATCAGATAATGTTCTTTGTTTCTTACGTTGTTCTGGCTCTAAATTTAATTTAATCAGAAATTAATATTGACACTCCTGCTTATTTTTAGTGTAATTAGCTTGGTATGTATTTTTTCCAACCTTTCATTTTTAGTCTATTTTTGTCTTTGTGTGTAAGGTGTGTCTCTTGTAGACAGCATATTGAAGAATCCTGTTTTCTTTTCCTTCATGCTATGCTTATCTCTTGACTGCTTCATTTAATCCACTGACATTCAGTGTATTTATTAAATAGGTATGAATTAAGTGCTGTAATTATGCTGTTTGCTTTTTGTGATTGGTGCTGCTTACTTTGTTCTGCATGCTTTTCTGTGCGTTTTCATTTTGTGTGTGTGTGTACTTTTTCTTATCAATGTCTTCATAGCTTTAATGTTTCCAAATCTTCTTGGATTTTCCTTTTCTTGCTTTGATGTGGAGATGTATTAAATTTCTTTGTGGTTACCCTGTACTTTGTTAATTTCTTCTTCATATTAAAACCGTCTGTTTCATCCTAAAGTCTACCTGACCTCTTCTGTAATTATACTTTTCCTCTTTTTTGCTTTGTAGTTGACCTGATCATTGACTTACATCCCAGAACACCTAATTTCATTCTTGTGGTTTTATTCTGCTCTGGCCTCTTAAATATCTGTACTGTGTTTCAGGTGGTGTTGGTATGTATGTCAATATCTTGTTGTTGTCTGTTTTTGTTGCTTCTCAGTCCAAATAACTTCCTTTAGTATGTTTTGAATACTGGCTTTAATTTCACAAAATCCCTCAAAGTCTGTTTCTCCTGAAAAGTTCTGAAATCACTGTCGTATTTGATTGACAGCTTTGCTGTGTATGATTCTTGGTTGTAATTTTTTTTTTTTTCTTTCAAAGTTTTGTATAAGTCTCTTTGGTTTCTTGCCTGCATGATTTCTACTGAAAAATCAGAGCTTAATCTTATTGGTTTTCCTTTGTAGCCAACATTTCTTTTTTTCCTAGCTGCTTTCAGGATTCTTTTCTTGTCTTTGATTTTGGAGATTTTGGTTATTATATGTCTTGGTGATTTACTTTTGGGATCTATCCTGCCTAGGGTTCATTCAGGTTCTTGAATGCTTGTCTTCTCATCCTTCATAATGTTAAAGAAACTGTGTTCCAGCAGCTCTTTGGATATCTCTTCTCTGATTTTCTTTTTCTCTTCATGTTCTGGAATTCCAGTCACCTGTAGGTTATTCCTCTTCATGTTGCCGCATATGAACCTTAGGCTTTCGTCAGATTT
>NW_006408798.1:579624-584158 GCF_000296735.1 Chrysochloris asiatica | reverse complement strand
GCCTTTGAGTTATGGTGTTGGAGGAAGATATTGAAAGTGCCATGGGCTTCCAAAAGAACCAATAGATCTGTGTTGAAAGAAGTGCAGCCAGAGTGCTCCTTGGAGGCCAGGATGGCCAAACTTCGTCTCTCAAACTTAGGACATATTTTCAGGAGGGACCAGTCGCTGGAGAAGGATATTATGTTTGGTAAGGTGGAGGGTCAAAGAAAAAGAGGAAGACCTCCAACGAGATGGATTGGCCAAGTGGCAGCATCGATGGACTCAAGTTTGGCAACAGTAGTGAGGTTGGCCCAGGATCAGGCAGTGTTTCATTCTGCTGCACATAGGGTCGCTAAGAGTAGATATGAACTCGATGGCACCTAACAACAAAAACAACAACATATTCAGTCATTATTGGTCAGAACCAACTCAACGGCACTTAACAACCAAATGTCTTTATTGAAGCAGACTATTTCTTCTTTTTCCTGTGGATCAACTGTTGGATTAGTAACTCAATGTTTAAAATGACAACTCAAGAAAAAACTAGCCAGATACAATGTATGTATTTGCATTGATCTGTGGATGTTTAGGTAAAGCAAGAGGGTAGTCAGTAAGAGAATCAACACAGAAAGTGGCATGATCCAGAAACTGGAAGGAATTGTTTTTCAAAGAAGGCATGGTCATCAGTGTTAAATGTTACAGAGTATGGAAGCCAGTAGCAGTTTGAAGTGAGAAGGTGACATACAGTATAAATAGCTTAATGAATAGCCGTGTAGTTTGATGATGCTATTTTTAACTCTGAGTGAGTTCCTTAAACACAACCAGTTTTCTTATACTTAAAATGAAGACCCAAAGGGTCTTTGTGAGTATCCAATAGGATAATACATGGAAAGATTTTTGATGTAGGGTCTAGTTCATAGAGGGAGCATTTGAACACTGTAGGATAAGAACTGTACTGTACTGCTGAAAACTCAGTTGGTGGATCAAGTCCACCAGTCACCCTGTGAAGATTGATAGCTTCAGGAACAACCTATTCAGAGTTGCTGTGACTTAGAATCTGTTCAGTTACACCTACACAATAACAGTTCATAGAGAAAAATCAATACAGGTCAGCTTCTATTTATTATTTTTCATTAATTTTCACGTGTGCTAATTTATATCTTTCAGTTTTAAAAGCTAATTTCTATTGTTATTCTTTTGGATATTTTGAAGTTCTCTTAGAACCAAAACCAAACAAAAAGCCTTTGCTTGACAACTTCTGAAGTCCCAATTTTATTTTTTTATATTTCTTTCAAAATCTTGTTGTTGTTAAGTGGTTAAGTGCCGTCGAGTCGGTTCCGACCCATAGCGACCCTGTACAGGGTTTCTGAGGGTGGAAATCTTACTGGGAGTAGAAAGCCTCATCTTTCTCCCACGGAGTGGCTGGTAGTTTCGAACCGCTGACCTTAAGGTTCGCAGCCCGATTCGTAACCACTACGCTACCAGAGCTCCTTATATATCTTTCAAAATAGAATAATACAATTAAGAAAAATGTATTTATTTTCCTTTACACTCTTAATTTGTGACTTAAAGTTTAATGACTGGAGTTTTTGTTTTTTTTTTCCATCTAAAAACCCATGACCACAAACAGCCCCCATCCAATTAAGCATCTTTTTTCCTGACCTCAACCATTCTTTGTTGTTGGTTTTTGTTATTTATTTGCTTTTCTTATTTTTGAAAGCAAAAGATTTAGATTATTTCTTTTTTGTAAACATCTATTCTGTTATCTACATACGCCATATTTTTAGTATAAGCCAACTGCTATTTCAACAATGAATAACAAAGAAGGATATTGTTAGTAGTGCTAGGGCTTTGAAAAATAAGAGCTTTGCACATTTTAAAATTTAATTGTATCATCTATTATGCAAATGAATTTTAGTTGGAATAAACTAACATTTCCAGGGCATAAATTGAGTCAGAAAAACTGAAATAAAAGTTCATTATTCTTGTTGCTGGAGTTCTAGTGTGGCTCTGTGAGTTAATGTGCTGGACTGCAAAGTCATTTGAACTGCAAGGTCGTCAGTTCGAGTTCACCAGTCGCTCCTCAGAAACCCTATGCAGGATCACCATGGGTTGGAACTGATTTGACAGCACTTGACAACATTCTTGTTGCTATTTCCTAGGAAACACAATCTAATTTTTCTTAATGTTTAATTTAAAACCTGGAATTCACTTACTCAATGGAACAAAAATATTTCTGATAGAATACTGTATTCAGATAGTTTCATATTCTGTATTTCAAGTACTCTGAAATCTGCTGACAGTATGACTATGCCTTGCTTGGGATTTTATGGTAATTTGGTATCACAGGTTTTAACAAGGAGAACAGCACTTACCAAGAGACAGGGGTGGATCAGTGATGGCATTATTACCTTCTGTACAGGAGGCAGGTGTTTGATTCCTGCTCTCCCTCTGTCAGCTGTGGCTTATGCACTGTTCTGATGCTTAACTGGATTCAGAGCGGCAACTTCCATTTTGATAATTAACAACAGCCCTTAAATTACCTAGAGATCGTTACCTAAACATAACAGTGGTGAGTTGAGTTTATTATTCCCTTCCAAGTCCAGATAACCCTTTTTAGTCCAAAAAAACATTTTCTTAGCTGCTACTACTTTTGGGTTGCTAATTTGTCATTGTGATTTATAATTCTGGAATCATTTAGATTTCAAAGCAGAAATGATTTTGAGCCAGTCTTTTATATAGTTCAGGGATCTCTTCTACAAATCTCTCATAGTTCAGTAATGCAGTGCATTATTTCCTGAAGTAAAGTTCCAATTATGCAAATATGCATGGACCAGGAAACAATCAGTTGCCTTTCAGAAAGCTTAAAGGGTTCGAAGATGAATGAATCTGAAAGAGCAGTAATAATACCTAGTACTTCTTGAGCACTTATTATGTGGCAGGTTTTGTGCTAATTGTCTTATGAGAGAATTAATTATTATCAACCCCAAATTAGAGATGAAGAAACTGAGGCTTTGACAAGTTCTGTGATTTCTACAAGGAGAAGAGGTTAGATAGTGACAGAGCCCTTTTCAAGCCCATTCAGTATAAATTGAGAATATCTGATGTTAGTCATTGTTGTTGTTAAGTGCTGTGTAGTTGGTTCCCACCCACAGTGACCCTGTATAGAGTTTCCAAGGAGTGGCTGGTGAGCTTGAACCTTCAACCTTGTG
This sequence comes from Chrysochloris asiatica, assembly GCF_000296735.1. Taxonomy (NCBI): domain Eukaryota; kingdom Metazoa; phylum Chordata; class Mammalia; order Afrosoricida; family Chrysochloridae; genus Chrysochloris; species Chrysochloris asiatica. Next base: position 580,967 of record NW_006408798.1, on the reverse strand, counting down.
GTTCAAACAATTTTGCAGTCCATCGCATTAGCCTACAGCACCACACCAGGACTTCAATTATAGTAAGAGTTAAGGGAGACTGCTTTTTGGCACAACAGGAAAATGTATACTATAATGGTTAACATCCTATAATATAATGAATGTTAACCATTATAGTATACATTTTCCTGTTGTGCCAAAAAAACAGTCTCCCTTAATTCCTACTTTAGCAGTCTAAGATCTATACTTTGGAGCATTGAAGAACATGTTAATCCTCTGTTTCCATTCATTTATACAGCAGAAAAGAGGATTCAAAAGTACCTTAATTGTATAGAATATACACTATATTCTGTATGTTTGACCTTTTAGCCCAGATTTCCTTACTTCTTTCAACTACTCATTAAAGACTAAAACGACAAATTCTTGTCAGTAATGGGATTCTCCCTCCTCTGAAAATATTCCAGCTTGTAAATATCTCTTCTGAAAGGCAACCATATGTTGTCCAATGGCTCAGAAAAAGCAAAACCATCAAAGGCAGGCATCCTGGCAAATTATATTTTTCCTCTGCTACAATCTTCAAGTTCCTTCTCCCTCTCTGGATCTGTAAAATGGTTCAATTAGAACTGATCACTTCTAACATTCAATGATTTAAATTCTGTTTATCACAACCAAGTTCCTTAATATTAAGGGTGCCCCTCAGGTGTCCTCTAGCAAACAGCAGAGATTTGGGAAGCCATCTTGCATCTATAACTTCTGGAGCATGATGCAATCTGGTAACATGATATTGTTGCTCCTGGCTCTTATTTGGCGGAATCATTCAGTAGATCACAGCAACCTCTAGTGGTTAGATTTAAACCTCTTGACCAGCTTATTTTGAATATAGCAACAAATTAACCTAAACCTTGGACTCCAACACAACTATATTTTGTGAGTGTGCATAGATTTTGATTGACCATTTCTAGCCCAAGGGTTCTAGCGAACTGTCCCTTGCTGTCCACCAGGAAACCTGATGTTATCTCAGGCTCTTTTAGTCTCCAGTTCTCCTTTTTATTTTATTTTCGCCTACTTCACGAACCCAGGAATTTAAACCGCTTTTGCTTCCTTTTTGTAGCAGTTGTAAGTACTTTTTTTCTTTTTGTTGTTGTTAAATGCCGTCGAGTCGGTTCCGACCCATAGCGACCCTAGACAGGGTTTCCGAGGCTGTAAATCTTTACGGGAGCAGAACGCCTCATCTTTCTCCCGCGGAGCGGCTGGTAGTTTCAAACTGCTGGCCTTAAGGTTCGCAGCCCGATTCGTAACCACTACACTACCAGAGCATACATACCATGAAATTCATACATATTTTAGTGTACCATATAAGGATA
>NW_006408798.1:576574-579524 GCF_000296735.1 Chrysochloris asiatica | reverse complement strand
GACTTACATCCCAGAACACCTAATTTCATTCTTGTGGTTTTATTCTGCTCTGGCCTCTTAAATATCTGTACTGTGTTTCAGGTGGTGTTGGTATGTATGTCAATATCTTGTTGTTGTCTGTTTTTGTTGCTTCTCAGTCCAAATAACTTCCTTTAGTATGTTTTGAATACTGGCTTTAATTTCACAAAATCCCTCAAAGTCTGTTTCTCCTGAAAAGTTCTGAAATCACTGTCGTATTTGATTGACAGCTTTGCTGTGTATGATTCTTGGTTGTAATTTTTTTTTTTTTCTTTCAAAGTTTTGTATAAGTCTCTTTGGTTTCTTGCCTGCATGATTTCTACTGAAAAATCAGAGCTTAATCTTATTGGTTTTCCTTTGTAGCCAACATTTCTTTTTTTCCTAGCTGCTTTCAGGATTCTTTTCTTGTCTTTGATTTTGGAGATTTTGGTTATTATATGTCTTGGTGATTTACTTTTGGGATCTATCCTGCCTAGGGTTCATTCAGGTTCTTGAATGCTTGTCTTCTCATCCTTCATAATGTTAAAGAAACTGTGTTCCAGCAGCTCTTTGGATATCTCTTCTCTGATTTTCTTTTTCTCTTCATGTTCTGGAATTCCAGTCACCTGTAGGTTATTCCTCTTCATGTTGCCGCATATGAACCTTAGGCTTTCGTCAGATTTTTTTCATTCATTTTCTTGTATTTTAGGAGTATTGAGAGATTTATATTTAATGTTGCTGGTTCTGGCTCCCATGCCTTCAGTTCTACTCCTTTGCTCTTTCAGTGTATTGTCCATTTCTGAGATTTTAGTTCTGATCATCTGGACCTCTTTTTGCAGGTTTTATATTGTCTCCAATACTATATTTATTTTTGTTGGATTGTTCCTGTAGTACTTTTCAGTCTTATTTTCCTCTATCTTTCTGTGGAATATTTGCATGTACTTCAATATCATTCTCCTGAATTCTTTTCTTTTGTTCTTTCTTTCTTTTAAAGTTTTTATTGTGAATTATGTGTTAGTTTACATGGGAGAACATTATCTTTAAACAGAATTCTTTTTCATTTAATTCCAAAGCCTTTTCTCCCTCCAAAGCAATTTTTAGCTCTTCCTCTTGGTCGTTTGTTTGTGCTACTCTATCCTGTTTCTGCATGTGAGCAGACATTTTCTGCTGCTTTTTAGGCATTATGGTGTTTTTGTATTTGTCTACTTTTATGAATGTATGTTGGTATATTCTTAAGCACTCTCCAATTGCCTCCTGGTATGTGTTATCAGGAGATGGGCTTCTCTGTTCACTGCTCACACCAAATGTTGGTTGTCTTGCCCTATTGGTGGGGTTTTTAGAGGGTACAATTGCAGTTTGGCTGCATGATGCCAGTTGCTGTCTCCTTTCAGTTAAGGCAAGGAGAGAAAGACCACCAATAAGATAGAAGGAGGCTCAAAGAGCAAGACTAAAAACAAAAGTCATAAAAGCACAGAAAAAGTTATATACATAAATACAATAAAACTAGAGCTAGAGTACTTCTCCAGTTCCACCTAGTGGACTCTTGACTCTAAAAACAACTGATGCTGGGTAAGGTGGAGGGTCAGAGATAGAGAAGAAGACCCCCAAGGAGATGGATCTGCCAGGTGGCATCATTGACGGACTCAAGTGTGGCAGTGGTAGTGAGGTTGGCCCAGGATCGGACATTGTTTCATTCTGCTGTGCCTGGGGTTCTCTATGAGTCAGTTTTGACTCGATGGCACCTGACAACAACAACAACATATATATATATAATTTCTCCTCAAGTCTTTTCAGCTGTTTCTCCTAGTGAGAACCAGCCTGGGGATTTCCAGACAAAGCTTGGCAGAGACCCTAGGCATAGGCTGTTTTTGTTGTCTCATCCCTCTTCAATTTTGTGTCTAGAGCTCCACAGGCCACAGAGTTCTCTGTGCAGATCACAGATGCCTCCAAGGGCTGGCCATAGATCCCTTGGTATGCAGTCCACAGAACTCTCTGTGCACTGAAGAACATTTCATGGGCAAGCCACAGATCCCGCCACAGGCATGCCACAGAACCCTGTATGCTGGCTATGGAACATTCTGCACGGGCTGCAGATACCTCCATGCATGGGGCACATATCCCTCCACATGTGGGCTGTAGATACCTCCAAGTGCTGGCCATAGAATCTGCCATGTGCCTGCTGCAGAACCCCCTACGTGCCTCAGAACCTTCCTTGGAGGTGTCTACTTGTACTATTCTCATCTCTGGTCACCAGAGAGGAAGTGAGTGAAAAGAGAAAGAGAAGAGAAGGAACAAGAGAAAAATGAAAGACGGAAAAATATTCTCATACCTATGTCTTTGCAAATTACCAGCAGGTTTCATTAATGGAAGTTATTGCTTGTCTCTCTCTCTTTACTATCATTTAAAATGGTTGCAGAGGGACACATTGGCCATCCCCAATCAGAGGACACCTATCTTCTTGCTTCTGTTCTAAATCTTTCTGCCAGTAAGCACTCAATCCCCTTATCAATCCCTTTTTTTTGAAGATCAGAGTTCTGGGACTGTCCCCTGAATCTGTTTCATCTGGTTTTCTTTTTTCTGAGTTTTCACTGAACAGGGTATGCACAGACTTTCTGCCTAGTCTTCCATCAAGTTCTGCCTCTTTCATGAAGAGTTAAAGCCTCAGAAACCCTATACCAGGTTGCTATGAGTCAGTACTGACTCTATAGCACTTAACAACAACACAGTAAATTCATCTAAAATTGATAATTGCTGGTGACTTGAATATGAAAATTGGGAACATTGAAGATGGATCAGTAGTTGGAAAATATGGTCTTGGTGATAGAAGTGATGCTGGCGATCTCATCATGTGATTTTTGGAGTATCAATGAAATATTCATTGTCGATACCCTTTTTAACAACATACACATGCACCTGACCAGGTGGAATACACAGGAATCAAAATGACTACATA
>NW_006408798.1:563734-572224 GCF_000296735.1 Chrysochloris asiatica | reverse complement strand
CAGCCTAATTCGTAACCACTACGCTACCAGAGCTACTTTCTTCTTTTTATCTTATATGCAATCTTTGATTATAAACAAACAGGTCCTTTTGGTATGCAAAGATTAAACCACTTGAGGTGGCCAGTTTAGTGGAAGAAGCTATAGACTTGAAAGTCAGCACTAGATGGAAAACCTAACTGCCACCTTGTTTGCTGGTGAAATTTGGCACATTAATCAGCATGCCTCTTTTACTCATAGGCTATCTCTTCTCTAACCAAACACTATGTGATTCACATATAAATCAAGGTAAACCACATCACAGTAACTTCATTTGGTGTATAGTCCCTCCCTTCTTTGTCAGGTAGACTTTTGGTTCTGTTCTGATCCTAGAAGAGTCCACTAAACCAAATTAATTTGGCTCGTTTCCCGTCTGGTTACCAAAACCCAATCTTGTCAAGTTGATTCCAACTCACACCAACACTATAGGATGGAATACAATTGCCTCATTGGGTTTCCAAGGTTGTTAATCTTTACAAAGCAAACTGTCTGAGACACCTTTCTTCTGCAGAGCTGTTGGTGGGTTTGAACCACCAACCTTATGTTTAATGGCTAAGTGCTTAACCACTGGTGCCACCAGGGCCCCTATCCCTCTGGCTAGCTCAGCACAAACCAGTTAGACCTTATTAAGCAGATCTCCAGTAAAACCTAGATGACATCTTCCATCTAAATTTTAAATTACGTAAGAAATTGGACAGTGTTACATTAGTACTGGAGTCCTGGTATGGCGCCGTAGGATAAGCAACCTCAGGGTCAGTTTGAACTGCAAGGTCAGCTGTTTAAACTCACCAGCTGCTCCTCAGAAACTCTGTGCAAGTTCCCTTTGAGTTGGAATTGACACACGACGGCACCTAACAACAATAACATTAATACTAAGTAACTAAGGAGAGTTGCCTCTTTGGGAGAAGAGTTAAGGCTAAATTCAGAGGTTTCTAAGTGCCCTTGTAATGCAATCATTTAAAAAGTTTGGTGATTAATCAAAAGGTTCATATTGACAAACCACTCCAATGAAGAAAGATGTGGCAGTCTGTCTTTAAAGGTTTGCAGCCTTGACAACACTAAGGGGCAGTTCTGTTCTGTCCATAGGAGCCCTGATGTGGCTCTGTAGTATAAACACTGTACTGTGAATCACAAGGTCGACAATTCAAAGTCACCAGCTACTCAGTGGGCAAAAGATGAGAATTTTACAGCCTCGGAAACGTAATCAGGGTAGCTATGAAGTAGAATTAAATTGGCAGTAGTGAGTTTAGGTTTGATTTTGTCCACATGGTCACTCTGAGTGGAATTGACTCAGTAGCATCATTTTTGTTTGTTTACTGTTTTTGTTTTTTTATTGCTGAACAGAGGCTGTGCCATAGCATTGCTGAGATAAGGAAGCTGTTTTTTAACTTTGTTGTTGTTGTTAAGTGCTGTCGAGTCAGTTCTGATCCACAGAGACCCTGTATAGGGTTTCCGGTTTAGTAAGTTCTAGAGTCCTGGTGTGGCGCTGTGGGTTAATGCGCCAGATTGCAAAGCCATTTGAACTGCAAGGTCGGCAGTTCAAGTTCACCAGCTGCTCCTCGGAAACCCTATCCAGAGTCGCTATGGGTCAGAACTGACTAGACGGCACTTCACAACAAGAACAAAATCATTGTAATGATCATGTTGTTAGGGGTCATGAAGTTGATTCCAACTCAACGCACAACAGAACTAAACACTGCCTGATCTTGTCCCATCCTCACAATTATTGTTATGTTTAAGCCCTTTGTGGCTGCCACTATGTCAATCCACCTCCCTGAGGGTCTCTCTCTTTTTGCTGATCTTCCACTTTGCCAAACACGATGCTTATTTCCAGGGACTGGTTCTCTTGACATATCCAAAGGACAAGAGATGAAATCTAGCCATGCTTGCTTCTAAGGAGCATTCTGGGTGTATTTCTACCAAGAAAGATTTGTTTGTTCTTCTGACAGTCCATCAACTTTCAATATTCTTCCCCAACACCACAACTCAAATGGACTGATTCTTCTAAGGTCTTTTTTATTCACTGTCCAACTTTTGCATGCATATGAGGTGATTGGAAATACCATGGTTTGGGTCAGACACATCTTAGTCAAAGTGACATCTCTGTTCTTTAACATTTTGAAAAGGCCTGTTACAGGAGATCTGCCTAATAAAAAATCAAATCAGTCATTTGATTTTTTGACTGCTGTTTCTTTGAGTGTTGATTGAGGAACCAAGCAAAATGAAGTCTTTGACAACTTAAATCTTTTCTCCATTTGTCATGATGTTATTTATTGGCCCAGTTGGGTGGATTTTTGTTTTCTTTACATGAGGTGTAATCCATATGGAAGGCTGTGGTCTTTGATCTTCATCAGTAAATATTTTAAGACCTCTTCATTTTCAGCAAGCAAGATTGTGCCATCTGTATATCACAGATTGTTATTTAGTAAGTGTTCCTTCAATCCTGATGTCACATTCTTCTTCATATAACTCATTTTCTGGGATTATATGTTTAGAATACAGATTGAATAGATATGGCGAAATTTTTCAGGCACAAATTTTTCCTGATTTTAAACCGCTTAGGAGTCCTGGTGTGGCACTGTGGGTTAATGTGCAAGACTGCAAAGCTGTTTGAACTGCAAGGTCGGTGGTTCAAGCTCAACAGCTGCTTCTCAGAAACCCTATAGAGGGTCCCTACAGGTAGGAACTCACTTGATGGCACTTAACAACAACAACAAAAATTCCTCTGTTCTATTCTAATGACTGCCCCTTGTTCTATATACAGGTTCCTCATGAGCACAATCAAGTGTTCTGGAATGCCCATTCTTCATGGTGTTATTGGTAGTTTGCTATAATCCCTTTGGACTGGAGGAAGGATGACACAGCCTTACTTGCTGGAAATAAAGAAGACAAAATATTACTGATGAAGGTCAAAGAGTACAGCCTTCAGTATGGATTGCATCTCAATGTAATGAAAACAAAAATCCTCACAACTGGGCCACTAAATAACATCATGATAAATGGAGAAAAGGTTGAAGTTGTTAAAGACTTCATTTTACTTGGATCCACAATTGATGAGTATGGAAATAGCAGTCAAGAAATCAAACGAAGTATTGCATTAGGCAAATCTGCTGCAAAAAGACGGCTTTAATGTGTTAAAGAGCAAATTTGTCACTTTGAGGACTAAAGTGTGCCTTTACACAAACCATGGTATTTTCAATCACCTTACATGCATGCAAAAGTTGGACAATTAATATGGAAGACCAGAGAAGAATTGATGCATTTAAATTATGGTGTTGGGGAAGAATATTGAAAGTACCATTGACTGCCAGAAAAAAAGCATATCTGTGTTGGAAAAAGTACAACCAGAGTCCTCCTTAGAAGAGAGAATGGCTAGACTTTGTCACTCATTCTTTGGGCATGTTGTCAGGATGGATCAGTTGCTGGAGAAAGACATTATGCTTGGTAAAGTTGATGGTCAACTATCAAGAGAAAGTCTCCTGACAAGATGGACTGGCACAGTGGCAACAATAATGGACTCAAACATAACAATTGAGGATGCAGGATGAGGCAGTGTTTCCTTTTGTTGTGCGCAGGGTCACTATAAGTCAGAACTGACTTGGTGGCACCTGATAACAACAGTGTCTCTCAATATTTACTGGCAGAGCTAAAAGAGCTTTGTAACAATTATCTGAGCAGGGCAGAGACAAAGGCTATGTAGGTAAGAGGGTGTAGGCCAGAGAAAGGCTTGTCTGGTATGGTCATGGCTGAGAAGAGGTCATGTCCTGAATGAAGAACTGTACATGAGTATTTCTGATCCTTACTTGTAACCTATTACTTCCTTAATAAACCCATAATTGTGAGTATTCTCAGTGAGTTCCGGTATCCATTGCAATGAATTAATGAGCCCAGCAGAGAGGTAAAGAGTGCCATGGGAAGGGTAGTTGTATTAGAATTTGTAGAAAGTTTGAAGAATGGAAACATGTCTGACCCCTGCCTCATGGGAATCAACCTCAGTCTAATGCTGAGAGTGTTTCTCCTTCTCCCTACCTTGTGGAGTTAGAAGATGTCAGACACTGCCCCTATGCCATTTTTACACATACCAAGAGTCCTGGTGGCATAATGATTATGCACTTGTGAACTAATTGAAAGGTATTTGGTTTGAATCCACCAATAATTCTGTGAAAGAAAAGACTTTGTGATCAGCTCATGTAAATATTATATAGCCTATGAAATATTATGGGGCAGTTCTACTCTGTTACATGGGCTTGTTATGAGTCACAATTAACTCAATGGCACATAACAGCAATAAGAACAATAGAATTATAACAGGGAAAATAGACAATCAATTAAATAAAGCTCAAGGAAATCTAACGGAATTATTTCAGTTAGTAGAAGGTGATAGGTAACAGGTTTATGGATAGAAGATTTCTAACTTCAATTCTCTTTGGGTTTAAATGTGTTTATAATCAACTGTGTTTTGTCTCTCAATATCTTCAAAATATGGTGATCACATTTCCCAAAATAAGCCTCAGTATGATCAGAAGGAAGGCAAGGAAATAACATGGTGAGTGAAGACAATACTATCTAAAATTAGAGAAATGTTGTATTTTATAAAAGTTAGCCCATTCCTGCCAAGTGCCCAGTCCCCAGTATGATCAAGTATGCCTTAGGAAAAAGCAAGTAGGAACAGTCAGAATTATTCAGATGCATTTATTCAACAATCAGGCCAGCCAGACATTATGGCGATTTTATAGGATTTTAGAACCTCAGTTCTCAACATGGTCCAGATTTTTTAATGTGGATAGGAATCGGGTGCTTTCTGTAAGAAAGAATAAAAAAAAATATGTTTAAACTTCACTGACAAAAAAAGTAGATTATAGGAGGAGAAACAAAAACAGCCCCTTAATTTAAAATGGAAAGGCTTAAGATTTATTGCCTTTTCTAATTCTCTCATTCATTTATTCATTAACTCATAAAATATTTACTGAATACTGTCGTGTACGTTAGGGATATATAGAAAGGAAAATGTCTGTCTTTATGGAGTTTACAGATTTAGTGGGACATTAGCGTGAACCTCTGAAATGAATCTCTAAACCTTTGCTGATTTTCTGCTACGGATATCAATGCCCTAGCCACTGAGTCTGGTCTTAGCTTTTTATTGCAACATATTCTAATTGATCATTGACCTTAGAATTCTGAGGTTCATAGCTCTATCACATATGGGAGTCCTGGTGTAGCACAGTAGGATAATCACTGGACTGCTAACCACAAGGTCGGCGGTACATAGCTACCAGCTGCTCCTTGGAAAGCCTATAATCTGGTTAGTCAGAACTGACTTGATGATATTTAGCAACAACGAACATCAAATATAACACCTGCCAATTTTAAACATCCTCACTCTGGATTAAAACTTCTCTGTTCCCCTAAACACCATGCTTCCCAAACCAGCTTTTTCTTATGGCTATTCAGAGATGGCTCATGTTTCTAATGCTTCTTTCCTTGAATACTTTGGCATATATAAATGCTTCCAGCTTTCTCTTACTTGAGGACTTTGGATTTCCATTCAGTTTTATACATTCACTTATTCGGATCTTGCTAACTGTTACATGGTAAGCACCGGACTCTGAATTACATGTTTGAGCTTGCCATCCCATCTATGGTAGAAAAATGAAGCTTTCTTCTCCTTTGAAGATTTAAAGCCTCAGAACCCTATACAGGGTTGCTATGAGTCAGAACCGACCCGATGGTATGTAACAAAAACAGCAACAATCATTTCATGCCCCCAAATCATTAATTGCTTCTAATACTTATTTCTGAATCAGTTAACAGACACCAGTACAATGATCTAAACAGAGCACAACAGAATTCACTTATTTTTTTCATTGCTGTGTTTTCCAATATGTGACTATTTAAATTAAGTAATAATAAGAATTCAGTTTCTCCATTTTAGTAGCCACGTCTTAAGTGCTCAATAGTCACTTATGTGACTACCATATTGGACAGTATAGCTAGAAAACATTTCTATCCCTCCAGAAAGATTTAGTGCTGATCTGTAGAAAAGAATCCTCCAGTACACATTCCCTCTGGAGACATAAAAGAAATAGAAACAAAAACCAACAAAACTTTATTGACTCTATTTACCAAGCACATGATGACCTTTGTTTGTTGTTAGGGTTGTTACTTGATGTTGAATCAATTCTGATTCATGATGATCCAATGTGTACAGAGGAGAGTAGCCCCACAGGGTTTTCAAGGCTGTGTCCTTTTGGAAACAGTTTGCTAGTCCTGTCTTTCAAGGTCCCTCTTGTTGGCTTTCAATCACCAATTTTTTGGCTAGCAGCTGATCTCTTAGCCATTTATGCCACTCAGGGGCTCATGGTTGCTATCTATCAGCCTCCAAATCCCATAACCAGTACCAGAGCTTGACCCTAGTTACTACACGGTGTGGCACATTAGAAAGTCGGATGCATTTGAGAAAATCATATGTTTTCTCTTTCGCTCTTGTTGCTAGGTGTGTGGAGTCAGTTTGCCTTCATAGCAACCCTGTGTACAACAGAAGGGAACACTGCCCTCTCTGGTACCATTGTCACAATTGCTTTATGTTTGATCCCATTGTTGTAGCCACTGTGTCAATCCATCTCACTGAGGGCCTTCCTGTTCACTCAAGGCTTCAGATTTTCTTTTTAAGAGAATAAGGTGTTCCAGCTCTAAACCCATGTTTTCCCAATGCTTCGCGTGAAAAACTGGACCTTTTGGCCTTAATATTTGGAAATTTCCCAGTTCTCAAGGCTGTTCTGTTTCTTTCTTCTCCGTTTGAACTTAATGTCAACAACATAGGTCGTGAGAAAATTAACAAGTGGTTTCAAGTTCTTTTATGTCTTTATTATGGGGATAAAATTCACCACAAACAAGGATACTTAATATTCGGAGTCAGGAAGTTTAAGAAATTAGACCTCTCACTCCAGGTGCCTAGGTCCATAATCCTTGCAAAACTTTGAGAATTTTCTGAAGCAGATTATTTGTTGTTGTTAAGTGCCATCGAGTCGGTTCTGACTCATAGTGACTCTCTACAGGGTTTCAGAGGAGCAGCTGGTGGGTTTGAATTTAAAAAAATGGTTTTGTGTTATGAGAAAAGGAATTTATGCCATTGCATAATTTAAATTTACATTGTCATTTGAGACTAAATTAAAGTCTTTAGTACCAAATCAGCCTCAGAGTAATGCAGAAGATTGTGAGTTACTTGTAAAATCTTTTATTTGCTCTGATCATTCCATACCTTTATTTAACCCGAAAATTCTTGTAATGATGCCAAAATTCAGATCTCAGTTTAAACAAGCTCCTTTTCATAAAACCTTTCTTGGCTTCTTTCAATAAGAAGAAATCTGTATCTCTGTATCACTCTACTAGTATTTTGCTTATATCTAATTTTACAGAGGACTCCTGGTGTGGCACTGTAGGATAAGCACTGGACTGCTAACCACAAGGTTGGTTGGTGGTTCAAACCTACCAGCTCCTCCTTGAAAACTCTGTCTAGGGTCACTATGAGTCAAAACTGACTTGACGACACTTAACAGTATCAACAATTATATAGAAATTACCATAAGCCTTCAGAAACTCTCTTATTGGTGATTATGACCCATTTTTTCTTAAAGAAGAGCATGGCAAGAACAACACAATGCTTGGCACACGTAGTGTTCAGTTTTTGTGTAAAAGAATAACAACAATAATAAAATACCTTGGGGAAAATCTATTTCTTGGAGTGCCTGAGTTTGAGTCTCAAAAGAAACTTCATTTAGCCTAGCTCTCTTATCCCAAATAACAATGCTACAAAAGACAAATTTTTTGTCTTTTACAGTTAATATTTATGAGTGTTAGAAAACACAATTGTTATTATCATGAAAAATTATTTTGTTAATTAAAGCTATATTTGGCATATGAGCTTTGTAAAACACAGAATGCCTGCTATTTTAAAGCAAAACATGAATTTTATCATACAAGTATTTCTTTCATTGTTGTTGTTAAGTGCTGTTAAGTCAGTTCCAAGCCATAGCAACCCTGCGTAAGGTTTCTGAAGAGTGGCTGGTGGATTTGAATCACTGATCTAGTGTTTCAAACTGACTTTGCAATCCAGTACATTAACCTGCTGTGCCACACCATATCTCCTTTCTTTTATTAGTTGTTGTTAGGTGCCATCGAGTCAGTGCCGACTCATAGCGACCTTATGCACAGCAGAACAAAACACTGCCTGATCCTGGGCCAACCTCACTACTGTTGCTACACTTAAGTCCATCGATGCTCCTACTTGGCCAATCCATCTCATTGGGGGTCTTCCTCTTTTTCCCTGACCCACCACCTCACCAAACACATGATATCCGTCTCCAGCAACTGGTCCCTCCTGATAATATGTCTTAAGTATGAGAGACAAAGTTTGGCCATCCTGGCCTCCAAGGAGCACTCTGGTTGCATTTCTTC
>NW_006408798.1:558161-563634 GCF_000296735.1 Chrysochloris asiatica | reverse complement strand
CATCGATGCTCCTACTTGGCCAATCCATCTCATTGGGGGTCTTCCTCTTTTTCCCTGACCCACCACCTCACCAAACACATGATATCCTTCTCCAGCAACTGGTCCCTCCTGATAATATGTCTTAAGTATGAGAGACGAAGTTTGGCCATCCTGGCCTCCAAGGAGCACTCTGGTTGCATTTCTTCTAAAATGGATCTATTTTATTAGTTGTTGTTGTTATTAAGTGCCATTGAATAGAACCATGAAAATATGTTCCCGCCTCTATTCCATCATCTTCCCCTTAATATATACTATATTCATTGTCTATTACAACATGGCATTAACTCCTTTCTACCTGGTGTGGTGCTGTGGGTTAATGCACCAGATTGCAAAGCCGTTTGTACTGCAAGGTCGGCAGCTCAAGCTCACCAGCTGCTCCTCAGAAACCCTATACAGGATCGCTATGGGTTGGAATTGACTCAATGGCACTTAACAACAACAACAACCTTTGTTAAGTTTTTTTTCTTTTCCTTTTTGCAATGTCTCAGCTTTCCCCCCAATTCCCACTGTATATAATTGGGGAGTGCTGTGGCTCTGTAAGATAATCACTGGACTGGGAACCACAGGTTTATGGTTTGAGCCCATCAGCTGTTCTGCAGGAGAATGAGGCTTTCTGCTCCCACAAAGATCTAAAGCTTCTGAAACCTTATACAGGGTTGCTATGAGTCAGAACCAACTTGATGGCACAACAACCACAACAACATGCAGGAAAACTTAGATCTTTTCTCAGAGCACTTTGCTTGTTCTCCCATTATAACTGACCACACTGCAGTAGTATTGCATGTAAGAGATGTGCGGGGCAGGACATGTCAGATTCTGTTCTTGATAATCACAAATACTTAGCCTGACACTTAATTATACACCATAGTGGAAAGAACATGGATCCAGACCGAAATATACCATTTATTGCTGTGTGATCTCGAGGAACTTATTTAAACTGAGTCTCAATTGCTTCTTGTGTATAATGGTGCTAGTATGATTCCCCTTTACCATTCTTATTTCCCATCCTCAATATTAAGTACTGACAACAATAACTGACAAAAGAAATATGACTTTCTATTATAATAAAACACATAGACACATGCACACATGAACACACATATTTGTTATACTATTAGAAGATACATGAAAATGAGAAAAAGAAAGAGATTATTATTTTTAGAAAAGATAGAGTTTTAATTTCTTTCATGGTACATTATCCATGTTATTGGTATATTAATTGGGTCTTTCAAGTCATCAGATATATGAAAGTTTGAAGATTATTAGCTTAAAATATATATTTACAAAAAAATCAAATTTGTACTCACGTATTTGCAAAACATAGCATGCATTCATTGGGGTAAGTATTTCCATCTGTCCCACATACAGGTTTATAAATCTTGGGGCATCCATTAACATCACTATTACAGTTAGCCTAAAAGTGAAATTAAGCAGGATAATTTTCCATGATCAATTAAGAAAGTGATACTGTGTGTTCCAGGAGACAGAATTCCAAACTTGGAGTCAGAAAATATGGCTTTAATGTTGCCTCTGTTATTTACATATTATGTGACACTGGGGTCGTGTGACTTCTTTGAACCTTAGTTTCTTACATCTGAAAAATGGGAATGACTTTTTTTTTTTTTTTAATTGTGAATAGAGTAAAGGTTTACAGACAAGATCATCAGCTTTACATTCAATGAATCATATACTTTGTGTCATCTCAATGATTACAATTCCCTCCATGCAATAATGGTTGGTTATCCTGCCTCCCCTGTGGTTCCTATTTCCATACCACCCACCTCTCCCTCCCTTCTTAACTTTGTCCTTAGGACAATGTTGCCCTTTTGATTTTGAATGATTGACCATGCCATGATAAGTATGCCTTGCTAGTGTTGTTGCCACGTCCCAGCCCCCACCCCCACCTTCTATAAACCTACTTACAAACATAAGCCTGTATCCAAAGTAAGATTGCAATTTAGTTTTTGTAAGTTAAATCTTGCTAGCATTCATATTCCTCATATTGACTTCTGGCTCAATGTAAAGGTGACGGCTGCTCTGTTTATTGGTTGGAACAAAAAGTTCCAACTGGTTAAAAAAAGGCAAAAAAAAAAAAAAAAAAAAAAAAAAGGCAAGCTTCTTCTTACCTCTCTTTCCAAGCAGTTAATTCTTGTGTTTCCTAGAAAACATAAATCAGACATATTAACTTGAATCCTAAGACAAGGGCAGCCATATGCAGTCTCATTTTCAGAATTTTCTGTTTTTATTAAAGACTATAACTTCTCTTCCACTCTGAACACTTTCTTATTTCCATCTTTTCTCAAGGGTATATGGCTTGATCCTATCCCTGCCTACTGAAACCTGAAAAAATTTTTTTAAACAAAAGCTTAACCAGGATCAAAATAACTCAATTTTGTGTTTTAGAAATGTTGATCCATTTCCTTGAAGATAGAAATTCTGTACTTAACAGTTTGATATATATCAGGCACTGGGCAAATATCTCAGCTAGTTAACCCCTTGATACTCAAGTGATGTAGTTAGTATCTTTAGCTCAGTTTATGGAAGAAGGTATGGATAGCTTATGTGACTAGTTTTGACACAGTTAACCACTAGCAGTAACAACCAGGTATTCTGGTACAAAATTAACTTTAGCAATCACATTTAAGTCCTCTCTATTTATTTGTTTGCTGTGATAAAAATAGACATGAAAATCATATGTCAATTTAATAATTTCTACATGTAGAGGTGGGATGGGGCTCAAAAAGTTTGTGGGAAACTGGAATTCAAAGATAATGAGGGAAAAAAAAAACATAGTGGAATTTTCCTACAAACTTTAAAACTCTGTCATATAATATAGTGACATTGATTACATACTTCAAGTGGTGCAAATATTCCCACTGTTCTTTTCCAAACAATCCCACATTAACATTAACAAAATGTCCCCTATGTAAAAATTCTCCCCTTTACCCTTCTTCCCATCCTTGGTAACCACTATGAAGTCATATTTTATAACGAATGTTAAAAAATGGCATCACCACCAGTTCCCAAGATTTTTGTTTCCTACAATTGTGTTACTTTGGTGGATTATAGGTCCAATCTACATTTCATGGACATACAGATCGATGGTCAGAATAATCACCATGAAGTCCCCAGAAAATAGGAGGTTTGCTGACATCATGCAGAGTATCATATGAATTTATTGAAGGGAAAAGTAGCTAATCTGAGAGCCCATAGGAAGAAATAGTGGTGAGATTTGATTTTACTGTCCACAATCTCTGAAATTATTTGGGTGAACCAAAACTCTACCCATTGAAGCCTAGTAGATTCCAACTCGTGGCAATTCATACAATACAGAGTAGAACTGACTCGCAAGATTCTTTTAGCTGTATTCATTACAGAAGCAGGAAACCAGCCATTTCTTCCATGGCACTCCTGGGTGGCTTTGAATTACTCATCTTTAGGGTAATAGTCAGGTGCAAACCATGCCATTTAGGAACCTTGATCTGGGTGTTGTTGCTAAGCGTCGTTGAGTTGGTTCAGACACATAGCGACTCTGTGTAGGGTTTCCAAGCAGTTGCTGTAAGCTTGAACTGCCGACCTTTTGGTTCAAACTGACTTTGCAGTCCAGTGCATGAATCCACAGCACCATACTAGTTTCTCATAATTAAGGGTGGTGAAAAATAGTTAGGCATCAATGGGCTTAGAGAAGGCTCCGTGAAACAATCTGATCTTGTTAGAGTTCCACAGGAATTCAGAATCTCCTTGCATTTTAAAATTGATGAACAAGTGGTCACCACAGGCATCTATTTGTGTCATTTAATATGCATGAGGAGGGGCAAGGTCCCACCACTCCCATAAATATTCAGTTACAATGCTTTCCCTTTTTAAGCAAAGTGCTTATTTGACGCTCAGTAAGTTTCTTTGCATGATCACACATGAAGTTGAAAATGTTAACTATTTCCAGTGACAGAAAGGAAGCGCCTCCAAATTCCATGGATCAAACTTGTTTGAAACCGTAGTCAAGATATAGTTGGCTGATAACACACACCATCTATTCATGCAAAAATATCTTTCCTGGAAACATTCTGAATATCAATAAATACATCTCAACCAATAAACCTCTGCCTTTCATATTGAATAACCCAAACACGTTGTTACATTTAAATGTAATTCCATGGGAATTTAAAATTGTTAAACTGGTCTCACACATTTGCAAAGCGAAAAATGTACTCATGATTGAAAACTATCTGTCCACTTCTGCCTTATTTCTGACAAGAGTCAGCCTCTTCTCACTAAAAGAAAACCATCTCAGAACTGTCTTCACTTAGTGGATACTTTTCCTTACCTTTTACTAAAATCTTTCTATCATCCTCAACCACTGATCTTATTTCATGTAATTGGGACCAAAAGATCTGACTAAGACTAAATCAAAATCCAGAGGACAATGTATTCGGCAAAGCAACAAGAGGAAAAGTTTTTACTCAAATCAGAAAAAGGTGCAGAGAAACCTACCAGATAAACTGAACAGGACCAAGGCACTGAGCAGAAAGATGCTTGTCTTCATGGCTGAAGTTCTGTGTCCAGAGCTTAGTTGAAAATGGTAGCAAACTTACCACTTCTCTCCAGATCTTGGGGACTGAGTCATATATATGGGATGACAATAGAGGCTCTACCTGCTGTGCCATGTCACAGACTTCCTTGATTATTGATTAACTCCAGATCGTAACCTGACTCTCAGCTTCTTTTGGCACTGTGGACTAATGCACTGTAATGCAAAGTTGATTTGAACAACAAGGTCTGCGGTTCATGCTCACTAGATGCTCCTAAGAAGCCCTTTACAGGGTCACTATGGTTTGGAACTGACTTGACAGAACTTAACAACAACAAGAAAAATGGGTTAGGGGTGGAGTGGAAATATCCAGGCTATGATTCTCTCAGGAAAACTTGTCTGGGGGTTAGTTATTTCTATGTGTAACTCTCTCTATTATTATGGAAAGACCCTCCCTTTCTTGAGCTCCATTTTTCTCATCTATAGTGAATTTATTGTTGTTAAGTGCTGTCGAGTTGACTCCAACTCATAAAGACCCTGTATAGGGTTTCTCAGGAATAGATGGTGAGTTTGAGCCACCAACCTTGCAGTTCAAATCCACCTTTGGATCCAGGGCATTATCTCACAGAGCCACCCCAGGAGTCTGTAAGTAAATTACAAGGTGTAAACTACATAATTTAGCAGGCACGAACTGCCAGATCTCCAAGATTCCTGTAGTTCTAGGTTGTTGTTTTAGGTGTCATCGAGTTGGTACCTACTCATAGCAATCCTATGTACAACAGAACTAAACACTGCCCAGTCTGGGCCAACCTAACCATCACTGCCATGCTTGAGCCCACTGATGCTGCTACTTGACCAATCCATCTTGCTGAGGGTCTTCCTCTTTTTCTCTGACCCTCCACCTTA
>NW_006408798.1:548768-551816 GCF_000296735.1 Chrysochloris asiatica | reverse complement strand
AGGGTCTCTATTAGTCGGTACCGACTTGATGGCACCTAACAACAACTACAAATATATGAGTTAGTCTTTTATTCATGTGGTGCTTGAGTCAATTAGTAATGATAGCCTGACTCTTTTATCTCATGCCATTAAAAAAGCTATCAATTATTGTGATACTATAAATATTGAGCTCTAGGAGCTCTGGTAGCTTAGTGGTTACGAGTCGGGCTGCCAACTGCATGGTCAGCAGTTCAAAACTACCAGCTGTTCCACAGGAGAAAGATGAGGCTTTCTGCTCCCATAAAGATTTACAGCATAGGAAACCCTGTACAGGCTCACTATGAGTCGGAACTGACACCACAGTACTTACCAACAACAACAATTATTTAAAGGCTTTGGGCTGGGTATTAGGTAACTGAATCTGATTTCTGCCTTTGCAGAGTTTAGTCTTAAAATAATGGATGTTTGCTAAATGAATAAAACTTTAATTTTTCAACTGAAATTATTATTTAAAGCATAGTTATGTTGACAGTGGAGTCATGGTGTGTCTCTGTGGGTTAATGCACTGGACTACAACGTCAGTTTGAGCTGCAAGGTCAGTGGTTCAAGCTCACCAGCTGCTCCTCAGAAACCCTATCCAGGGTCGCTATGTGTCAGAACGAACTTGATGGCGCTTAACAACAACAGCAACAACAACAACTACAACATGTAAAGAGGTTTCAATAGCCACAGTTAAAAGATTATAATATATGAGAAAAGGAAGTTTTCTTTAGTTTATCAAGCAATTTGGAGAGAAGGAAATTGACTGGGATGTTTTCACAGGAACGCTTTAGGTAATAATAGCAGTGTATTAACATTCAGATCCAGACCTCCCTGATGCCAAAGCCAGTGCTCTTTACACCAAACAGGAGATTTTTGAACATTCAGAAATTTTTGTTATGATTTACCATATGGATGTTATTATATATAGAAAATATTGTAAAGAAATAAAAAAGTTACCCTTATTACATGTGATGATGCTTGATAACTTTTTTATTTTATTTCATCTCAAAATGTGTCAAACCTAACTTGCAGCTTTGTACAAGTTACAGTGGCTCCATATGATAAGCCAACCACAAAGGGCACGGTTTGGGTTGCGAATCACAAGGTGCATGGTTTGAGCCTGCCAGCTGCTCCGTGGGAGAAGGATGAGGCTTTCTGTGCTTGTAAATATTTGCTTGTAGGGTTTATATAAGGTTGCTACGTGTCAGAATTGACTCGATGGCAGTTGAGTTGGCTTTTTCATTTTGGTTTAGCTAGTAATAATATTAATACCCTTCCTTCCGTGGACCAGAATAATGGATAATATATTAGAACATCTATGATCAAAGTCATGACAGAGTAAATATTGTTTTTCCTAGGGCGTGGAGGAGGAGAAAAGTAGACATTGGCTGAAGCAATGCTACAGTGTTAGACCATGAATCATATTTAATGTGTTTATGTAGTCTAGCCTTGGGTAAATCTTTCACCCTTCTTCTTTGCCTCTCTTTGTACATATTTATGCAAGTATCATCTGGAACTGCAGCAAATATATTACAGCCCACACCCCTCTGTTTCAAAGATTAATTATTCACCTGAGTAAAGAATGATGACAGCACTTAAAAGAACTGCACTGTGGGGTGTTGACATATTTGCTGGAACTGGATGGCCACTGGGCACCTGTTGATTTTCACATCTAATGCCTGAAGTTTGACTAATAAGAAAAATGACAGAAACTAGAGATATAAGCCTGACATATTTACCCTGACATTTGAAGTCTTCTTTCACATCGTTCTAGTTTAACTTTTCAAATTTTCATTATTCATGGCATTTCATGCTCTTAATTAAATGATCCTTACTCTTTCTCAGTTAGTTCCCTATGATTTTTGTTGTGGCCTTAAACATTTAGCTTTAAATATATGCGGTGTTTGAGTCAATTAGTAATGATAGCCTGACTCTTTTATCTCTTGCCATTAAAAAAAACTATCAATTATTAGTAATTATATTAATTCCATCACTATTGCTCTATGAAATGGAAATTATAAAGATTGATATTCTAGGAATACTGAGCTGAAATGGATTGGGATTGGACAATTTGAATTGGATCATCATATGGGTTACGATGATGCAAAAAATGACAAATTGAAGAGGCATGGCATTGCATTCATACTCAGAAAGAGTATTTCAAGAATTATTTTGAAATATAATGCTGTTGGTGATAGCATGATATTCATATTTCTACAAGGAATACTCATCAATACCACTCTAGTTGAATTTATGCAACAACCACTAAAGCCAACGAAGAAGAAACTGAAGAATTCTACCAATTTCTTCAGTCTGAAATTGTTCGAATTTGCAATCAAGATGCACAGACAATTATCGGTGATTGGAACCTGAAAGTTTCAAACAAAAAGATAGGATCAGTAGTTGAATATGGCCTTGGTGATAGAACTGATGCTGGAGAGCTTGTGATAGAATTTTGCAGATCAGTGCTTTATTCATTACAAATACCTTTATTCAGCAACACAAAAGATGACTGTATACATGGACCTCAGGAATAAAATTGACTACATCTGTGGGAAAAGATGAGGGAGAAGCTCAATATCATCAACTCAAACAAAATCAGGGGCCGACTGTGGCACAGACCATTAATGCTTCCTATGGGAGTTTAAGCTGAAGCTGAAAAAAAGGAAAACAAGTCCACAAATGTCAAAATAAGATCTTGAGTATATCTCACTTGAATTTAGAGACCCTCACAAGAGCAGATTTTGATGCATTAAACAATAATGGCCTAAGATAAAAAGATTTGTGGGAGGACATCTAGAACATCAGATAAGAAGAAATCAAAAGATCATTAAAAAGTCATGTTTCCATGACGTTTAATTACAGCACCCTGCAAGGTGGTTATTGCTATTTAGAGAATAAGTTCAGTTCCAGACCTGCAAATTACAGAGGGCCATAGTCTTAGGTTAAGGAGCTCTGGTAGCGTAGTGGTTACGAATCGGGCTGCGAACCTTAAGGTCAGCGGTTCGAAACTACCAGCTGCTCCGC
>NW_006408798.1:546833-548668 GCF_000296735.1 Chrysochloris asiatica | reverse complement strand
ATGATTACAATCCCCTGCATGCTTCATCATTCAACAGTATTGCTTCTATTCCTTCTGCTTTTGATTTTGTTTTTTGGATGTGCACCAAAACACTCAGGAATATACAGTCATTCAAATAGCCAAAGGACACACTCTGCTCCCTGTCCACCAGCACACATCCCCTCTCCCTCCATGTGTCTAGAAAACTCAGCTGCTCCATCTCTCCATGCCAGCATCTCTGCCTCCATCTCTGGCATCGCCTCTTCTCTGGGTAGGGTCCCACACTCCGCTCCAACACTTCTTCTGTGATGGTCCCAGGGTCTTCTGTTCTGGGACTGTAAGATTGACCCTTCACCCCGTTTTGCTATGAAACTTCTACCTTTACAGTTGTTACCATCACAATTAGTCATGATAACAATTACTCGCTATTGACTCATGAGAGTCTTGTTCCCATCCCCTTTCACCAGACCTGTCTAGACATGATGAAAACCACTCAGTGGGGATTCTCCTTTCCCCACACACTCTGAATCTAAACTACCTCTTGAAATTTGTAAGCCAGTCAATTCATGCCTTTAAAGCCCCCCCCCCCCATTTTTGGTAGCCAATGTCTAAAGTTGCCCATCCATATCAACCTTGTGTACAGAGTGGGTGGGAATGATCCTGTATAGTCATCTTTTATGTTGGTTATAGAAGGCATTTGAAATCATTTGTCTTGCAGTAGTTCTGGTTATGTGTCTAAAAATCCATCTCCATTCTTTCATTCTTTCCATTAGCTCTTCCCTCTCCTAGTCTCCTTTTGTCTCCCACTCCCAGTTATTTTATGTCACCAATTTAATGAGCCTAATGTAATGAGGAGTTCCATCAGCAACAACACAGAATAAAGGACCAAGCAGGCTCAGGGGTTGGTGCTAGAATTCTGAACCACATATAAAGGAGTATTTAGAGACTTGGCAGGCTTACAGCTAGGGGAATTTGTAGCAGAATCAAGAAATCTATTGCTTTCTCATTCAAAATGGTCAACTGGTCCAGAAGCCACCATCTTGGGAGAGATCAAGTGGGGGAAGGAGCAGAGCAGCCACGAATGCCTGACACAACCGCAGAGATACAGGTGTGGATATTCTTTTCTTTTTCTTTTTTGGTATCTGTTCATTGGTCTCTCCCTCTGCGCACATCGATTCTGGTGTCTACAGGGGATGCTTAAGCGAATGGACACCCCACCCCCGCCCCTGGAGGGTTTTACTTACTCATGCGCACAGATCGCATCGAAATTTAGTGACAGTTTCCACTTAAAACCAAACGGCCACCATTTGTCTGTCAGTGTGTGGCTTGTTAGTTTCTGTGATTCTGAAAATTATGCCACTGGTATTTTAAATACCAGCACAGTTACCCATGGTGGACAAGTTTCAGATGAGCTTTCAGATGAAGACAGACTAGAAAGAAAGTGTGATGAACTACTTCTGAATATTTAGTCACTGAAACCTTATGAATAGCAGAGAAACACTGTCAGATAAAGTGCCGGAAAATAAGCCACTCAGGTTGGAAGGAACTCAAAATGCCACTGGGAAGAGCTGCCTCCTCAAAGTAAAGTTGACCATGATAAAGAGAATGGAGTAAAGCTTGTGGGAGAAAAGCCAGCAGAACCTTCATTAGCTGATGGGGCACAACTCAATATGAAGAGAAACAGCTGTAAATATCCATTGAAAATTGGAACATGGAATGTACGAAGTATGAATCTGAGAAAATTGGAAGTTGTCAAAAATGAAATGGAATGCATAAGCATTGATATCTTAGGCATTAGTGAGCTGAAATGGACTGGTATTGGCCATTTTGAATCTGACAACAACATGGTTTACTAT
>NW_006408798.1:543914-545815 GCF_000296735.1 Chrysochloris asiatica | reverse complement strand
CCACTGTTTTTTGTGGACTGTTATTCTAGTTGTTAGGTGCCATCAAGTCGGTACCAACTCATAATGACCCTGTGTACATCAGAACGAAACACTACCTGGTCCTGTGCCAACTTCACATTCATTGCTATGTTTGAGGCCATTGTTGCTGCCACTGTGCCAATCAATCTTGTTGGGGTATTTCTCTTTTTTGCTGATGCTCCACTATATGAAGCATGATGCCCTTCTCCAGGGACTGGTTCCTTATGATAATATGTCCAAAGTACGAGACAGTTGCTTTCTTTCTGTATGATGTTCTTGATGTCATCCTACAACTCTTCTGGTCTTCAGTCTTTAGTGTCTAATGCATCAAATCTGTTCTTCAGATGATCTCTAAATTCATGTGGGATGTATTTAAGATCATATTTTGTCTCTTGTGGACTTGTTTAAATTTTCTTCTGCTTCAGTCTGAATTTGCATGTGATTAATTGATGATCTGTTCTACAATCTGCCCTAGTTTTGTTTTGGCTGATGATATGGAGATTTTCCACCATCTCTTTCCACAGTTGTAGTCAATTTGATTTCTATGTATTCCTTCTGGCGAGGTCCATGTATATAGATGTCTGTTATGCTGTCTAAAGAAGGTTTTTTGAAATGAACAAATCATTGATTTTGCCAAATTCTATCATGCGTTCTCCAGCATCATTTCTATCTCCAAGGCCATATTTTCCAACTACTGATCCTTTATGTTTGGTATGGTATAGGGTCAGAGAAAAAGAGGAAGACCCCCAATGAGATGGATTGGACAAGTGGCAGCATCACTGGGCTCAAGTGTAGCAACAGTAGTGAGGTTGGCCCAGGACCTGGCAGTGTTTCTTTCTGTTATGCCTGGGGTCACTATGAGGAAGTACCAAGTTGATGGCACCTAACAACAGTAATAATAACAAATGAGAGAGAAGTGTGGCCACCTGGCTTCTAAGGAGCATTCTGACCGCAGTATTCCCAACACAGGTTTGTGTTTTTTTCTGGCAGTCTGTGGTACTATTAGGAATCCTGGTGTGGCACTGTGAGTTAATGTGCTGGACTGCAAGGTCGTTTTAATTCATAAAGGGGCAGTTCAAGCTCATCAGCTGCTTCTTGGAAACACTATACAGGTTGCTATGAGTCACAACCAACTCGATGGCACTTAACAACAACAGCAACATGGTACCATTAATATTATTTTCCTACATCATAATTCAAATGCCTCATTTCTCTATGGTCTTATTTATTGTCCAACTTTCACATGCATATGTTGCTGTTGTTGTTGTTAGGTGTCATCGAGTTGGTACTGACCCATAGCGACCCTACGCACAGCAGAACGAAACACTGCCCGATCCTGGGCCAACCTCACTATTACTGCCACGCTTGAGTCCATCGAAGCTGCCACTTGGCTAATCCATCTGATTAGGGGTCTTCCTCTTTTCCTCTGACTATCCACCTTACCAAACATGATATCCTTCTCCAGCAACTGCTCCCTCCTGAAAATATGTCCAAAGTATGAGAGATGAAGTTTGGCCATATTGGCCTCTAAGGAGCACTCTGGCTGCACTTCTTCCAAAACGGATCTATTGGTTCTTTTGGCAGTCCATAGCACTTTCAATATTCTCCTTCAACACCATAACTCAAAAGCATCAATTCTTCTATGATCTTCCTCACTCATTGTCCAGCTTTCACATCCATATGAGGTTATTGAAAATACCATGGCTTGGGTCAGGGTGCACCTTAGTCCTCAAGCTGACATCTTTGCTCTTCATCACTTTAAAAAGGTCTTGTGCAGCAGATTTGCCTAATCACTACGTCATTTGACCTGACTGCTGCTTCCGTGAGTGTTGATAGTTGACCCAAGAAGAATGAAGTCTTTGACAACTTCAATCTTTTCTCCA
>NW_006408798.1:541384-542315 GCF_000296735.1 Chrysochloris asiatica | reverse complement strand
TTTGAAATGAACAAATCATTGATTTTGCCGAATTCTATCATGCGTTCTCCAGCATCATTTCTATCACCAAGGCCATATTTTCCAACTACTGATCCTTCCTCTTTGCTCCCAAGATGTATATGAGGCAATTGAAAATACATGACTAGATCAAGCGCAGCTCAATCCTCAAAGACACATTTTTTTCTCTTAAACATATGTGCAGCATATTTGTCTAAAGTTATATGCCATTTGATTTCTTTCCTGTTTCTTCCATGAATGTTGATGTTGTTGTTAAGTGTCGTTGAGTCTGTTCCCACCCATAGTTACCCTGTATAGGATTTCTGAGGATAGGCTGGTGGGCTTGAACTGCCGAGTTTTCAGTTCAATGACCTTGCCATTCTAATGTCCAGCACATTAACTTACAGCACCACACCAGGACTCCATTTGCCAGGGGTCCTATGTTGGGGTCCCGCCTCAACAAAGGAGTGCCTCGACGAAGCATGGGTTTTTTAACGTGAGTGGGAAATCTGGTAGGCAAAAGAAATAGATTAAACACAAAGAAGACAGACACACAAGTTTGATGCAATCTGTCAGGCCAGCTAGCACACAGAGCTAGCTAAAGCCCAGTCTTTTATTGTCAGATGAAGGAAATTGACACAAAAGACAGTAATGACAAAAATGTGATTATTCATTCAAAATAGAACACTGGTTCACTCAAGTGATACAGAACATGATGATTCACAAATTTGTCCTTAACATATTTTTGAGTACATAATGATTTACCTAATAACCTAAAATTCTTATTTCTGTAAAAAAGTTCAAGCAAGCAATTATAAATTATATATTAACTTCTAGGTCTGTGTAACCTAGGGCAGCAACTTGTGGTTTCTCAAAGGTGTTTAACATATTTTCAACACTTAATCACAAGTAGATGAAGGTGAGAGGCTTTAGG
>NW_006408798.1:538889-540829 GCF_000296735.1 Chrysochloris asiatica | reverse complement strand
AATAGTTATGCCCAGAGGTCGCTCGGGGGTACATAAAATTAACACATACAGCAAGATTCCCATGAAAAACATCAAGAGTACAACAGACATACACAGGGGTGTCTTCAGGGGGTAGCTACTAGTTTCAGTGTTATTATTGTACATAGACATTAACAGCTCATGTATCTGTTTAATATTAAACATTACTGAGTAACTGGTTAAAAAACAATTGTTACATATTTTCTGCATTGCTACATCCTGTTTTTCTGTACTTTTATTTTCCATAGCCTCATGCACAACTCTTGTTACCGGGGCAGTGACATTTACATGAGAGCCATTGATCAAAACATTGTGCGTGTTATTACTGAAAACAATCATTTTCCCAGAAGCCACAATTACCGGACTTAAGAGCATAAAGGACAAGCACAGAATGCACAAAAGTACAATTAAAGAAAATTGCACAGAGGTGGCCAAACAGTGAGCTCACCAAAGCCATGAACCTGGGACCACGAGAGGGTCACTTCCTGGACCCTCAGGGTCCATGGCCAGCAAGTCCAAGGAGGGCCCAAAGACTGGATTTTTGTCCACATTGTCCTTGGGCCTTAGCTTCTCAGCACTTGCCATGCATGCTGCGGTTGTCAGCATCCATTAGTGTTGATAGTTCAATCAAAATGAAGCTTTTGACAACTTCAATCTTGTCTCCGTTTATCATGATGTTTTTTATTGCTCTAGTGGTGGGGATTTTTGCTTTCTTTGCTTTGTGGTGAAAGCCATAATGAAGGCTGTCATCTTCTATTTCTTCAGGAAATATTTTAAGTCCTCTTCAATTTCAACAAACAAAGTTATATCATCTGTATATTGCAGGTGTTTAATGAATCTTCGTCCAATCCTGATGCCACATTCGTTTACATATAATCCAGTTTCTCAAATTATTTGCTAAGCATATAGATTGAATAAGTATGGTGAGAGGATACAAAGTGGCACACATTTTTCCTGATTTTAAACCATTCAGTATTCCCTTGATTTATTCAAACAACTGCCTTTTGGTCTAAATATAGGTTCCTCATGAGCACAATTAAGTGTTCTGGAATACCCATTCTTCACAATGTTATTCATACTTGTCATAATCCACACAGCTGAAAACCATTGCATAATAAATAAAGCACAGGTAGACATCTTTATGATATTCTCTGCTTTTAGCCAGGGCTCATCTGAGGTCAATGATGATATCTCTAGTCTTCTGAATCCAACTTGAGTTTCTGGAAGTTTCCTGTTGATGTACTTTTACAGCAGTTTTGAATTATCTTCAACAAAATTCTACATTCATGTGATATTTATGATATTGTTCCATGATTCTCACATTCCATTGGGTCTCCTTTCTTAGGAATGGGCAAAATATGAATCTCTTTCTAAACAGTTTGTCAAATTTCTTGGCATATGTGAGTGAGTGTCTCCAGTGTTGCATCAGTTTGTTAACAGATTTCAATTTCTATTTCATCAATCCCTGGATCCTAGTTATTTGTCAATGCCTTCAATGTACCTTAGAATTCTTCCTTCAGTACCTTTGGTTATTGCTCATATGGTGCCTCTTGAAATGGTTGACCAAGAAACCATTTCTTTCTGCTACAATGACCCTGTATTCCTTCTATTTTCTTTTGGTGCTTTATGCATCATTTAATATTTTTGATCATTGAATCCTTAATATTTCAAGTTGAGACTTTTCTTCAATTCTTTCAGCTTGAGAAATACTGAGTGTATACTTCAATTTTGGTTTTCTAACTCCTGCTCTTTGCACATTTCATTATAATTCTTGACTAGAGCAGAGAGTGAAGCTTCCAGCTGATATGAAGTGAGGGGAGATGCACAAGAACTCCCATACTTGCAGATAGTACCCACTTAACCTGGCTTCAATGGCTGGATGATCAGAACTTGCCTAGAAGAAGAAAGAAGAGGAAAAAAAA
>NW_006408798.1:535462-536069 GCF_000296735.1 Chrysochloris asiatica | reverse complement strand
CATGGGCTGCCAAAAGAACAAACATCTGTGTTGGAAGAAGTACAGCCAGAGTGCTCCTTGGAAGCCAGGGTGGCCAGACTTCATCTCTCATATTTCAGACATATTGTCAGGAGGGACCAGTCACTGGAGAGGGGTATCATTTGGTAAGGTGGAGGGTCAGAAAAAAGAGGAAGACCCCCAGTGAGATGGATTGGCAAAGTGGCAGCATCAATGGGCTCATGGTGGATAGGTTTCAGATGAGCTTCTAGATGTACATAGATGAGTAAGAAGGAGAGATGGACTACTTTAGAATATTTACTCATTGAAAACCTTATGAATAGCAGTGGAACGCTGTCAGCATCAGACTATTGACTATTGAAACATGATGAAAAGCACCAGAATATCATCAAATGTAGTGCCAGAAGATGAGCCCTTAAGATTGGAAGGCACTCAAAATGTGACTGGGTGTGGTTCTGGTTTTGGCAATGGCAGAGACAGCCAGGTAGGAAAGGCTCCATGGGGGAGGGGTTGAAAACCTAGAGAAGCTGTGCTCAAGGAACAACACGAGAGCTCTGGATCTAGCATAAGGTCCAGGGTGTCAGTTTCCTGCAGGCATTAGTGGAAAAAA
>NW_006408798.1:531570-532417 GCF_000296735.1 Chrysochloris asiatica | reverse complement strand
CTGGTGCTATTCTGTGAAAGCAGCTTCTCTAGGTTTTTGGTCCCATCCCCATGGAACCTGTCCTACCTGACTCGCTCTCTGTCGCCGCCAAAACTGGAACTCTCTTTCATGTCTTTTCAATGACATTTTGCTTTCTTCCTGTATGATTTTTTTTTTTTTTAATTTTATTGTGAATTGAGTGCAGGTTTACTAAGATCAGCAGTGCTACTTTCAACAAATCATCTCAATGATTTCAGTCTTCTCCATGTAACAACAATTATCCTACTTCCTTGTTGTGATTCTGATTTCCATTCCACTCTTCTTCCCATCCCTTCTCAATTTTGTCCTTAGGTTAATGTTGCCCTTTTAATCTTGAATGGTTGACCATTCATTGGCAAACATACTGTACTAATGTTGTTGTTCCTTCTATTCATCTATCTACTGCTTGGGCTACAAGGGTGAATTCCTTTCCATTCCCAAAGGGTGGCCAAGGGTCATAGTCTCAGGTTCCTCAAGTCTTTTTCTGACCAGTAGTACATACTTTTAAAATACTTTTGAGTTTTTTTCCACTCTATCCAGGATCTTCATATATGATACCCTTTCATAACAGTTGGTAGTGGCTACCATGCACCATCTAGTTTCTCTGGTATCAGAGATGTGGTGACTGATGTTCACATGTTCCATTGGTTCGTTGGACTAGCTGATTCCAAGGATCTTCAATTTTTATCATTCTTCTTTCTTCCACATGTGGAGAGACCAATAGTTGCACCTTATATGGCTGCTTATAAGCTTTCAAGGTCCTAGTCACTACTCACCAAAATAGGATATAGAACATTGTCTTGTGAACTATATTGTGTCAATTGACCAT
>NW_006408798.1:518619-529650 GCF_000296735.1 Chrysochloris asiatica | reverse complement strand
CATTTGATTTCTTGACTACTGCTTCCATGAGTGTTGATTGTGGATCCAAGATAAATGAAGTGTCTGACAACTTCAATCTTTTCTCCACTTATCATGATGTTATTTATTGGTCCAGTTGTAAGGATTTTTGTTTTCTTTACATGGAGGTGCAATCCATATTGAAGGCAATGGTCTTTAATCTTCCTCAATAAGTATTTTAAATTCTCTTAATTTTTTAGCAGCAAAGTCGTATCATCTGCATATCACAGGCTGTTACTGAGTCTACCTCCAATCCTGATGCCGTGCTTTTCTTCATGTAATGCACCTTCTGAGATTATTTCCTGAGCATACAGATTGAATAAATACACCAAACGAATACAGCCCTGGCACACACCTTTCCTGATTTTAAAACCATTAGTTATCCCTTGTTCTATTTGAATGACTTCCTTTGGTCTATGTACATGTTCCTTATGAGAACAATCAAATCTTCTAGAATACCCATTCTTCTCAATGTTATCTATAATTTATGAAGACCTACAATGTCAAATGCCTTTGAACAGTCAAAGAAGCTCAAGTAAAATCTTTCTGGTGTTCTCTGTTTTAAGCTAAGATCCATCTAATGTCAGCAACGATATCCCTAGTTCCATGCCCTCTTCTGAATCCACCTTGGGTTTCCGGCAGTTACCTATTGATGTATTCTTGCACACATTGAAAAATTATCTTCAGCAAAATTTTGCTTCCATGTGATATTAATGATATTGTTTGATGATGTCAGCATTCCATTGGGTCACTCTCTTTGGAATGAGTACAGATATTGACATCTTCCAGTTGATTAACCATGTAGCTGCCTTCAAAATTTATTGGATTGATGAAAAATCACTTCCAGTGCCTGAAACATTTTTTAAATAAGGGAACATGAAAGCTTGTTGACTGATGGACAAAACGTATTGAAAAGCAAGACTATTATGTAAAAAAAAAAAAAAAATGATGCATTTGTCTTTTCTAAAACTTGATTAAAATAAATTCTACAACCATAGTGTGGGTAATTTTTTGACTCACTCTCATATATAAGTTTGATAGCATACACTATTGCATATATATTTATATGGACTGTAGTATGTCTGGGACACACCAATAGTTGCACCTTAGATTGCTGCACACAAGCTTTTAAGATTACAGATGTTACTCTCTATTTTGGGATGTAGAATAATTTATTTGTGGTCTGTGTTGTGCCAGTTGACCTTGTTGTTTCCCAGACACAGTAATCATTTCCTTAAGGTGTTTGGAAATTCCTTACCCCCAAGAGTATGAGGAAGACTACAGAAGAATTGATGCTTTTGAGTTATGATGTTGGAGGAGAATATTGAAAGTGCCATGAGTTGCTAAAAAAAACAACAGATCTGTGTTGGAAGAAGTACAGCCAGAGTGCTCCTTGGAAGCCAGGATGGCCAAACTTCATCTCTCATACTTCAGACATATATCCTCAGGAGAGACCAGTCGCTGCAGAAGGAGATCATGTTTGGTAGGGTGGAGGGTCAGAGAAAAAGAGGAAGACCCCCAGCAAGATGGATTGGCAAAGTGGCAGCATCAATGGACTCAAGCGTGGCAACAATTGTGAGGTTGGCCCAGGACTGGGCAGTGTTTCGTTCTTTTGTGCATAGGGTTGTTGAACAAAATAATAGTATGGCCCTTCACCACCCGTCAAGCCTGAAACTAAACTCACTCCTGTGGCTCAACTTCCAGTCAAATAATCAGTGGGTTTATAAGGTGATCAATAATACCAGGTAGCACTTTTAACAATCAATCATTATTTTCAAGTGCCACCGAGTTGGTTCTTACTCCAGAGCAACTGGTATAGGGTCTCTGAGGGGTGGCTAATGGGTTTGAATGACTGACCTAGTGGTTAACTATCCAGTGCTTATCCTACAGAACCAGCTTGTTTTTCACCAGTGCTTTAAATGTAGCTTGCATTTCTTTATTTAATACTATGGATTCTTGATCATATGCTACTTTCTGAAATGGTTGAAAGTTGACCAGATATTTTTGGTATTGTGACTGCTTATTCTTTTCATCTTTATTTCACGTGCAAAAAATATATGGCACAACCATTCCTTCCAAAGCCCTCTGTATTCAGCTATGTTCAATATTCTATTTCAATGACCATTATTTTAGATATCTAGTGCTACGTAAGGAGTTCTGATAGCGTAGTGGTTATGAATTGGGTTGCGAACCTTAAGGTCAGCAGTTCCATGAGAGAAATATGAGGCTTTCTGCTCCCATAAAGATTTACAGCCTCAGAAACCCTGTGCAGGGTTTCTATGAGTCAGAACCAACTCCATGGAACATAACCACCATCACCAGTGCTGATGTGGTACTGTGGGTTAATGCACTGGACTGCAAAGTCTATTTGAACTGCAAGGTTGGTGACTCAGGCTCACAAGATGCTTCTTGGAAATCCTATACAGGGTCTCTATGGGTCAAAACTGACTTGATGACACTTAACAACAACAATAAATGTGCTGTCATAATAGAAACACCCAAACTGGATCACTTTAAAAAATAGAAATTTTATTCTCTTACAATTAAAGAGTAGAAGAACAAATTCAGATCACTGACTCTGGAGATGGGTCTTTGTCTCATTTCAGCATTCCTTGGAGTTCTCTATGTGTCTTGTAGCCAAGCTTCCTCTAGATCTAGGAGTTTCACAGTGTAGGGACTCCAGGTCCAAAGGACACACTTTACTTCTGACTCGTCTTTCTTGTTGCCAGTGGCTCCATCTATCTCTGCTCACTTCTCTCTCTTTTTATATCTCAGAAGAGATTGACTCAAGGTACAACCTAATCCTATAAATTTCATCTGGTCTCATTAACATCATAGAAGTAAGGATTTAAAGCACATAGGATAATGACATCAGATTAGAGTTTTTCACATCAGATCACATCATGGGGGTGATTGCATTGTATTAGGTCTCATTATGGAGGGGATAGTTATGTTTTAACTGCTAAACCACTGAGAATCTTGGCCCATTCTAGTTGATACAAAACCTTAGCTTTCACAGAACTTACATACTCACAGTTATGGGGTTTATTAGGAAAGTTAACAGGTGACAATTCAGGATCAGAAAACACTCGGAGCATACTTATTTCTGTCAAGATAGTTTTATTTCAGTCTTGCCAGCAAGCAGGCCTCTCACTCTTTTAGGGCTGCCGATAAATGCCCAAAGACACTTAATTCTACTAAAAACTTCAGCCCAAAGGCCCTAAGCTTTAGCAACATGGGTCAGAAAACTTAGCTGGACAATTAAATACCTGGAGGCACTCCACTTCACAAGTGATCCTCTCCTGCCCCAAAGTACCAGCTTTACTTACAACATGGTCCAGGAAATCCACTACTGTGGCTCATTGCCCAAAAACATTGTTAGAACTTAAAAAGCTGGTTTAAGGAAATTCACCTCATACATCAATGCATGCAATTCATGAAATCAGTGTAGATAAAATGTTTGTGTAAGTCACATAGTTTGTGCATTACCATTGTAATCATGTTGTTCTTTTTTTCCATATAAAAAAAAGATCAAGGTGAAAATCTCCAACTAACTATATGTTCAATCTTAGATTGGAAATTGAGTATTAGGTCCTCATCAAAGAGTACTATGACTACTCAGGTAAGGATATAGATGGGACATTGTTAGGTATCATTGAGACGTTCAGACTCATAAAGACCCTAGGCACAATAGAAGGAAGCACTGCACGAGCCTGTGTTACCTTCCAAATCATTGTTATATTTGAGCTCATTGTTGCAGCCACTTAGCCAATCCATCTCATTGGTGTCTTCCTCTTTTTCCAGTCCCAGTGTGACACCATAGGTTAACACTGGCTTGCTAACTGCAAGTCAGAGGTTCAAACCCCCCAGCTGTTCCTCACAGCTCATAGGGTTTCTATGAGTTGGAACTCATTTGACAGACTTAATAACTACTTTACCAAGCATGATGCTCTTTTCTAGTATTGATCGATAAGCACTGGTAAACATCTTTCTGTTATTCTCTGCTTTCAGCCAAGATCCATCTGATATCAGCAATGATTTCCCCAGTTTCATGTCTTCTTCTGAATTCGACCTAAGTTTCTGGAAGTTCCCTGTCAATGTACTGTTGCAACTGTTTTTTTAATTATCATTAGAAAAAGTTATCTTACATGTGATATTAACAATATTATTTGACAACTCAACTGCATCTAAAAACAACAATTATCAAGTATCTAGTAAATGTACAAATGTCTCTAGTTGTTTCATCAACATTTCTTTTAGAATTGGCTTATCTCAGTTAAGAACCATGTCAGGTTTATACATTGCCTTTGGATGCTGTATTTAAGTCTTTTAAGTTATACATTTCCTCTCCCTTCATTCAGGCATACATTGGAAACATTTCAGGTTTGATTTCAGACCACCACAATAAAACAAATATTAAAAAAAAAAAAAAAAGAAAATAACAAGAATTATTGGGAAGAGTAAATGAATTAATGAATATGTTTTGTGTCAGGAGCCAGCATTGGTGCCATTTAGTAGTGAAGGTTGAGATCAGTTTCACTTACCAAGAGGTGAGTCATTGCTAGGAAATTGAAACTGTTAACTAGTGCCAAACTGTATGACTTGGCAGAAAAGTACTATATAAGTCATGTTGCTATAATAAACCTTGTCACTTGCCATCAGCATGTGTCCCTTACCTGATCACTCATCCTCGCCTCTCCCTCGAGTAACCTACAGTAGGAGCTGGAATCCGACAAGTGGTGCCCAACGTGGGGCTCGAGCACGAGAGACTACGTGAAGGACCCTCTAAAGGAGACCCCAAAGAATAAGGCCATAAGGACAATTAACAGAAGTGAGGGCAATCCGATCAGGTAAGAATGGGGAATAAACCGGGAAAGGCTCGGTATATAAATATGCTTATAGATATGCTCCAAACCAGAGGAGTAAGAGTAGATCATAGCCAGCTTTGTAAATTTATAGACTTTGTAAATACAGTTTGTCCTTGGTTCCCTGAAGATGAGATTGTAGACGTGAAATTATCGAATAAAATAGGACACGATCTGCAGGAATTTTATGCTAAGAAGGATCCGCTCGAGTGTCCGCAGATACTTTCAGTTTGTGGAGGCTTGTCCGGGATACTTTTGATTTCAGTAGCGACCGTCCGGCAAGCCCAGACAAAGAAATAAAACCATCTGCGCCCAGTGCGCCTGATAGCATCTACCCCAATCTTGGCCCTCTCAAGAAAGAGGCCATAGGTAAAGAGGATAGTGACTGACGGAGATGTTGTCTTGTGGCCAGACCCTCTGTCCTCCGCCGTGCCTGCTGTTTATCCAGTTAGTAAGGAGACAGTTAAGGAAGAGGAAGTTCTTGGTGCAGAGTCAATGGCAAAAGAAAATTCCCCTGGTGTGCATAAAGTTACAGGAGTTGTTGAAAGGCCAGATACAGTTCAAGCCAGAGATTCTGAGGTCAGTATACAGCTCCAAGTTCTCACAAAGATCACAAAACAACTAGAGGCATTAGCTCGAACTCTGCAAGACAAAGACGAGCAATGGAAAGCAGCTTTTTCGGAAATAACAAAGAATAGAGAAACTCACATTCCTGGAGAACAGGCAGCCCCTATGATGTTGAGTGCTAGTACCACAATCAATACAACAGATCCAGTAGTCACACCAGTTACTGTCCAGGTCACCACCACTTGTTGCACCCCAGTTCAGGCGGCCCTTGCTGCCGGGGCTCAACAGGAAGAGGAAGTGCCTGGTTTTCAGATGTATCCTATTACCAGGACTCCGGCAGGGCAAGATGCTCAGGGAAACCCCGTTGAGACAGGCACACATAATCTGCTTGCTTTTAAGAGGCTTAAAGAGCTGAAAATGGCTTGTACTCAGTATGGCCAACAGCCCCACCTTGTGTCAGAAGTTTGTAAATGCAGCTATTGCTAATGTATGTAGCAATTTTACCTGTTACATCATCCATTACATGGATGACATCTTGATTGCTGATCCTGACCATAGCCTCCTTCTGACTTGTTATCAAGCCCTTCAAGAAGCCTTCCGCCAATGGGGGCTAGTCATCGCTCATGAAAAGTTGCAGACCAGAGAACCCTATTCATATTTGGGCACCCAAATTTTTACACAGTGCTTCAATCCTCAAAAACTACAGCTGAGAAAAGACAGCCTTAGAACCCTCAATGATTTTCAAAAACTACTTGGAGATATTAATTGGATTAGACCTTATCTTAAAATCACAACTGGACAGCTTCAGCCCCTGTTCGAGATCCTCAGCGGGAACAGTGACCCCCCATCACCCAGGAAGCTTACATCTGCTGCAGAGCAAGTGCTCCAGGAGTTGGAAGATGAAATCACCAAGTGTGCCCTTACTAGTCTTGACTATTCTCAACCCTTTGCCACTTACATTTTGCCCACCGTTCATTCTCTAATCACGGTGCTTTGGCAAGGGGCCCCCTTGCGATGGATTCACGCTAAATCCACTTCGAAAAAGGTTCTTCTCACTTATCCTGAGGCTGTCTCTCTACTAATTAAGGCCGCTGGAGAAGAAAGTTGTTGGTATTTTGGAAAAGATCCCAACGTGATTGTTATATCTTACGATGCCGCTCAAATTGATTGGCTATTCCAACAATGCACAGAATGGAAAATCGCCCTAATTGGCTACTTGAGTACTATTGGATCCCACTACTCCAGTGATAAACTTTTACAATTTGCTACTAAACACCAATTTGACTTCCCCTCGGTGGTATGTAGGCAGCCCATTCCCGAAGCCCCTGTTATTTTTACTGATGGCTCCTCAAAAGGACTTGCTGTGTTTGGCATAGTTAACAATCCTTGAGTGCCCAGGTTGTTCAGCCTAACAGGCTGAGCTCCTTGCAATTGTCGTTGCCATGCGAGAGTACGCCACCACCCCATGAATATTTATACCGACAGTCTATACATAGCCAACTCTGTCCCTCTGCTAGATCTTTTGTGCTTGTCCTGAGTGCCCCACCCACCAGTCTGTTCCATCTTTTGGAGTTAATCCTCCAGGTTTACGTCCCAATGCATTATGGCAGATGGATGTCACACACGCCCCTAGCTTTAGTCGGCTTAAGTATGTACATGTTTCTGTAGACACCTTCTCTGGCCTTGTTTGTTGCTCCCCCTTAACGAGAGAGGGAACCACCCAAGTGATAAAACATTGCCTACATGCCTTTGCCGTTATGGGCATACCACAGAGCATCAAGACAGACAATGGGTCTGGCTATACTAGCTCCCGCTTTGTGGCATTTTGTAAGACCTTCTCTATCAAACATACCACTCGCATTCCCTACAGTCCCCAAGGCCAAGGCATTGTTGAACATACACATGCCACTGTGAAGTCATATCTTGAAAAAATAAAGAAGGGGGAATCCTACCCCCACACATCTCAAAATTATATCAACCATGTCACCTTCATCCTTAACTACCTTTTAACTGATGCCTCTGGCCTCATGGCTGCAGATAGGCATGGTAACTGGGAGCCAAGCACCTCGAAACCTATGATGAAATGGAAAGACGCCCTAACAGGCACATGGAAGGGGCCCGGCCCTGCTCTCATATGAGGACGAGGCTATGTTTCTGTTTTTCCACAGGATGAACCTGGTCCTCGTTGGATTCCTGAGCGTCTTGTGCGGCATGTGGATGACTCAGGCGGCGATCCATTGAGCCATTGTCCCGCATCCCCCACTGGCGAGACCCGTGTCCTGGAAGGAACGGAATCAGTCACTGTTTCCCCTTTACGTGAATAACACGGAGATTGGCTTGAACCTCCCCTCGGTGGGGCATCTTCAGCGAGAAACTAAGCCTTTCAACTACAGCGGGGCTAGTTACACTAGACACCAACAATATGACAGACTCGTTGTGCAAGCCCTTTTAAAACACCATCAACATGACGCAGCGCCTAGCCTGCCCCCGATCCCGGGACTGCCATTATGACACCAATAACTCTTCCCTCCCTGTATCTCTCTTCCTCCCTGAGCCCTATGTTTTCCTTGTGGGCCCTCTTACTATAGAGAATGCCACCTCATCGGGAAGGTATGAGAAATTTCATCTAAATTGCGCTGGGTGCAACCTCACCTCATGGGTCGCTGCCCTAGCGCCTAACATGACTTTTGCAGTTCTAAAAAGACCAGCCTACGTGTTGCTGCTGGTAAACATCTCCCAAGAGTGGTATGATGACACTGGCCTGCAGCTTGTCAACGAGTTTACCATGTTACTTTCTAGAACCAGATGGGGCCTTGGTCTCATCGTGATGTGTGGTGTCCCTCATCTCACTGCTTGTTTCCCTCACCGCCACCACAGTCGCCCTTACCCAGGAAATTCAGACTGCGGTTACTGTCAACGAAATGATGGACAATGTTACCTACAACTGGGACCGGCAAGAAAAGATTGATCTGGCCATTGAACATCACTTGAATGGACTGTATGATACTGTTAACTTACTTGGGGATACTTTGGAGCAGGTCATGGTCTGGAAACGCCTTGCATGCCATGCTGATTATCGCTCCATTTGTGTAACTAAGCTTGTGTATAATGCCTCGGCCTTCCCTTGGCCCATAGTGCAGGCCCATCTGCACAGAGTATGGGTTGCTGAGAATACCTTCAGCCAAGAATGAAATGAGTTACATGCACAAATAATTGCTATGCATTATGCCCCCCGCCTTGACAGCAAACCTGCAGAAGTAGCTAAACAACTTCTATGCGACCTTAAAAATTTGTTCCCTACTTTTCTCTCCCTCTCTCAATTGTGGGGTCCCATTCTAGCTATTGGCATACTTGTCATCTTTGCTTGTCTCCTCCTTCCCTGCCTTCTTCGATTGGTGGTCAACCAGTATAAGGTGCTGTGGAGTCGTCTTCATGGCCTCCAGCTGAAGGCACTCTCCTGACACATGCAGGACGTGTAGCCAAAGACGGGTAAGGATTGGTGGACCCTCAATCAACCTAAGACAGAGCCATTGCCTTATGCTGCAATGAGAATCCATGATGGGTAAGACTGGGGACTCCCTTGAATAAATAAAGAAGGGGGAGATGTCAGGAGCCAGCACTGGTGCCATCTAGCAGTGAAAGTTGTGATCAGTTTCACTTACCAAGAGGTGAGTCATTGATAGGAAATCGAAACTGTTAAGTAGTGCCAAACTGTATGACTTGGCAGAAAAGTACCATATAAGTCATGTTGCTATAATAAACCTTGTCACTTGCCATCAGCATGTGTCCCTTACCTGATCACTCATCCTCGCCTCTCCCTCGAGTAACCTACAGTCGGAGCTGGAATCCAACAGTTTTGAAATGGTGCCTGCCACAGGTAAGTGCTCAATAGATATTGTTTTTCCTATTACAGTTCCTCCTTCCTTAGCTAACTTGTTGTTGTTGTTGTTGTTAAGTGTCGTGGAGTCAGTTCCAACTCATAGCGACCCTATACAGGGTTTCCAAGGCTGCAAATCTTTACAGGAGCAGAAAGCCTCATCTTCTTTCTGCGGAACCACTGGTAGTTTTGAACTGCTGACCTTGAGGTTAGCAGCCCAATTCATATCCACTATGCTACCAGCACCCCATTGAGAGCTCTTAAATAGTAGGTCGTGTACCTATTTTGGCTATATATTTCTACCTTTTCGCTAATTTTCTGACATTAGGTAAGCAGACAGTAATTGTTGCATGGTTACACTATGTTGTTGTTAAGTGCTGAGTTGGTTCCGTCTCATAGCGACCCTTTATAGGATTTCTGAGGAGTAGTTGGTGGATTTGAATTGCCAACCTTTTGGTTAGCAGTCCAATGATTATCCCACATTGCCACAGCACAAGAAAATGGTTCCTTAAAAAGAACAACTGGATTTTGTAAAGATAAATAACCAATTAGGGTATTGTCACTGTACTTTCAACGATTACTTATGACACATTTATCAAGTGCCAAATATTTTATTAAAATATTGACTTTATTAAAAAAAGATAATAATATTGTGGGTAGGTACATGCTTAGACACGCAGGCTGACTGGGTGTGGATTTGAGAGTGAGAGTAGACCCATGAATATTATAGAATATTTATAGAATATTTATAGAGTGAGAGTAGACCCATGAATATTTATAAACAACAGTATATACATTGTTGTTGTTGTATGTAAATATATGCATACATACACACATATATTTTTGTTGTTAAGTGCTGTTGAGTCAGTTCTGACTCATAGTGGCCCTCTATAAGGTTTCCAAGGCTTTAAATCTGTGTGGGAGCAGAAAGCATCATCTTTATCCTGCGGAACACCAGGAGTGCCGGAACATTAGACCTTGTGGTTTGCAGTCTAGTGCTTATCTTGTGGAACCACTGCACTCCACATATATGCTGTTGTTGTTGTCAAGTGCCGTTGAGTTAGTTCCTACTCATAGAGACCCTTTATAGGGTTTCTGAGGAATGGCTGGTGAGCTTGAACCATAGACACTGCAATTCAAACCATTCTTGCTGTCTGGCTCGTTTACCCACAATGTCCACAGTGCTGTCAAGTCAGTTCTGACTCAGAACAACCCTGTACAGACAGGGTTTCCAAATAGCAGCTGCTTGGTTTGAACTGCTGACATGTGGCTCACAGTCCAGTGCTGATCTTACAGCCCACACCAGGTATATATATTACCTGAACAATTGATTGGTCAAGATGGCGGATCTGGTAGACGTGCAGTGAGGAGCTCCGTCAATAACAACACAGAACACTGGGCCAAGCAGACTCAGGGACAGGTACTGGAACTCTGAATTGCATATAAAGGAATATTTAGAGGATTGGAAGGCTTACAGCTAGGGGAATTTGTAGGAGAATCAAGAAATCCATTGCTTTCTAATTCAAGACACTCAACTATTCCCAGAGCCACCATCTTGGGAGAGAACAAGTGGGAGAAGGATCAGAGCAGCCACGAACACCTGACAGAACCAAGGAGATACAGGTGTGGACATTCTTTTCTTTTTCTTTTTTTTTTTGTATCTGTTCATTGTTCATTGGTCTCTCCCTGACTGCACACCTCCAT
>NW_006408798.1:484835-505362 GCF_000296735.1 Chrysochloris asiatica | reverse complement strand
TCCTTCCCTCTTTGTTGGTATTTTGAGCTACTACCTCTATGAGTATAGGTCAAGTTCATCAGATTGTAGCAATTTACCCTCATTTCTTTTATCAAAAAACTTTTTTCTTCCTCTAGTCAAGTTCTGATTATCAAGCCATTGAGACTAGGTCAAATGGGTACTAGCTGCAAGTTTGGCATCTCCCCTGCAAGTTTGGCATCTTGTGCATCTCCCCTCACTACATATCAGCTGGATGCTTCACTCTCAGCTCTAGCCCTCTGTGACTATATCCTTGTCCATGGACTCAGGTGTTCCCAGGTCTTACCACACTTTGGACTCCATTTTTCTTTATGTGATTTACTGGTCCAGTTGTGAGGATTTTAGTTTTCTTTAATTTAGGTGCAACTCATACAGAAGGTTGTAATCTTCGATCTTCATTAGAAGTATTTCAAGTCCTCTTGACTTTTAGCAAGATTGCATCATCTGCATAGTGCAATGTTCTTCTTCATATAATCCAGCTTCTCAGATTATTTTCTCAGCATACGGATTGAATAAATATGGTGTATGAATACAACTTTGGTGTACATATTTCCTAATTTTAAACCTTCCAGTGTCCCCTTGTTCTGTTTGAATGACTGCCCTTGGTCTATGTATAGGTCCCTTGTAAAAACAATGAAGTGTTCTGGAATACATTCTTAGCAGTGTTGTCCATAACTTGTCATGGTCTACACAACTGAAAGCCTTTGCGTAGTCAATAAAACACAGGTAAACATCTTTGTGGTATTCTATGCTTTCATTCAAGATCTATCTGAAATTAGCAATGATATCCCAGGTTCTATCGGGCAGTGTTTTGTTCTGTTGTAAATCGGGTCGCTATGAGTTGGTACTGACTTGATGGCACCTAACAACAACAACAACAACAAACATCCTTGTCTGAATTAACTTTGAATTTCTGGAAGTTC
This sequence comes from Chrysochloris asiatica, assembly GCF_000296735.1. Classification (NCBI taxonomy): domain Eukaryota; kingdom Metazoa; phylum Chordata; class Mammalia; order Afrosoricida; family Chrysochloridae; genus Chrysochloris; species Chrysochloris asiatica. The sequence continues at coordinate 504,421 of NW_006408798.1, read as the reverse complement.
CCTGTCAATTACTGTTGCAAACATTTTTTAATTATATTAAACAAAATTTTACTTGCATGTATTATTAATGATATTGTCTGATGATATCCCCATTCTGTTGGGTCATCTTTCTTTGGAATGGGCACACATTTGGATCTTTTCCAATTAGTTGGCCAGGTAAATGTCTTCCAAATTTCTTGCCTCCAGTTCTGCATCAGTTTGTTGAAGTTTTCAATTCCTGGAGACTTGCTGTTTTCCAATGCCTACAGCACACCTTGGGCTTCTTCCTTCAGTAGCTTGATCAGATGCTAACTCTTGAAATTGGCTCTTGATCATAGACTAACTCCTGAAATGGCTGAGCATGAAACATTTCTTTTTGGTTCAATGATTGTATTCCTTCCATTTCTTTTGATGCTTTCTGAATTATTCAATATTTAGCCCATGAAAGCCTTCATTGTTGCAAATTGAGGCTTGAGTTTTCCTTCATTCTTTCAGCTTGAGAAATGCTAAGGGTGTTCTTTACTTTTGGTTTTTGAACTCCAGGTCTTTGCACATTTCATTATAATGTTTGACTTTGTCTTCTAGAGCTACTTTTAAAAAATTTCTGTTTAGCTATTTTACCTCCTCACTACTTCCATTTGCTTTAGCATCTCTATGCTGGAAAGCCAATTTCAGAGTCTTTTCTGACATCCGTTTTGTCTTTTCTTTCTTTCCTGTCTACTTAATGACCTTTTGCTTTCTTCCTATATGATATTCTTGATGTCATCACTCAACTTCTCTGGTCTTTGGCCATTAGTTTCTAAATTATCAAATCTGATCTTGAGATGATCTCTAAATTCAGGTGGTGTGTTTCAAGGTCATATTTGGCTCTAGTGGACTTATTTTAATTTTCTTCAGTTTCAGCCTGAACTTGCATATGAGCAATTGATGATCTGTTCCTTGGGCTTGTTTTAGCTGATATGTACTTTTACCACCATTTCTTTCCACAGAGGTAGCCAGTTTGACTTCTGTGTATTCTATATGGTGAGGTCCACGTGTATGTTGTTTCAGAAAGTTATTTACAATGAAGAAGTAATTGGTTTTGCAAAATTCTGTCTTGAGATTTCCTTTCTATCACCCTGGCCTTATTTTCCAACTACTGATCCTTCCTCTTTTTTTTTTTAAACCTTTGCATTTCAATCACCAGTAGTTATCAATACATCATGATTGCAGGTCTGATCAATTTCAGACTGAATAAGTTGATAGAATTCTTTAATTTCATCATCACTGGCTTTAGTTGTTGATTTTAAATATGAATAATGTTCATTATATTATATATAATATTCATCTGGTCTTCCTTGTAGGCATATGGATATTATCCTAACACAGAGAGCAATATACTTCAAGATAGATCTTGAAATGTTCTTTTTAATAATAATTGGGACACTCCTCTTCAATTTGTTGTTCCCAGCACAGAAAACCATGTGATTATCAGGTTAAAAATGGCCAATATCAATCAAGTTCAGCTCACTAATACCTAGGATATCGATATTTATGGATTCCATTTCATTTTTGACAACTTCCAATTTTCTTAGACTCATAATTCATATAATCCATGTTCCAATTATTAATGGATTTTTATAGCTGTTTTCCTCATTTTGAGTTGTGCCCTATCAGCAAATGAAGATGCCAAATGCATTACTCCATTTGCTTCATCACAGTTTGAGGTGGCAGCTCTTCCCCAATTATATTTTGATTGCCTTCCAACCTGATGGACTCATCTCCCAACACATATCTGACAATAATCTGATGTTCTTTATTGTGTTTCAGCATTCAATATTCTGGGGGTATGTGACAGTGTTCTGCTTCTATTCATGAGGTTTTCATTGATTAAATATTCAGATATGGTCTGTGTCTTCTCTTCTTATTCCTAGTCTATAAACTCAGCTGAAACCTGTCCACCATGGGAGATCTTGCTGGAACTTAAAATACTTGTGGCATAGCTTCCAGAATCACAGCAACATGCAAGCTGCCACTGACAAACTGACAGATGAGTGGGGGCTCTCCATAAAATCAAGGAGGCCTCATGAAGTATGTAGAAAAATTCCAGTATTCTTAATTCCAAATTTTTACTTTCCCCCACCCCTTCCTTCTTCTTTTTTCCTTCCTTTCCTTTTTAGCTGCCTTTCCCTTCACCCTAATTATCACATGTCTACCCATTACCCAGTGAAAAATTCTCCCATCCTTCCACCCCTGCTAAACATCATACAAGATTTATTATAGAATGAAAATGTTTTCTTGACTTTTTACAGTAGTGGTCTCACAATATCTATCATTTTGTGACTTCTACCAATGTATTCAGGAGTCCTGGTGTGGCACTATGGGTTAATGCACCAGACTGCAAAGCCATTTGAATTGCAAGGTCAACAGTTTAAGCTCACCAGCTGCTCCTCAGAAACCCTATACAGGGTCGCTATGGGTTGGAACTGACTCGATGGCACTTCGCAAAAACAACAACAATCAATGTATTCAGTCTTAAATTGATCAACCATGCAATTAAGATGTATTCATAATTACTGGTGATTAGAATGCAAAACTTGGAAACAAACAGAAAGGTTTAGTTGTTGAAAATAGGGTCTTGGTGATAGAAACAATGCTGGAGATCACATGATAGAATTTTGCAAGATCAATGACTTTTTTATTCCAAATACCTTTTTAAACAACATAAAAGACACATGGACCTCACTAGATAGAATACACAGAATTCAAATTGACTGTATTTTTGGAAAGAGATGCTGGAAAAGCGCCAAAACATCAGTCAAAACAAGGCCAGTGACAGTCTGCTTGTTTTGGTCATATGCTTGGTACTAACTTGATGACACCTAACAACACCAAAATCTTATTCATAATAATGTCCTCCAGGTTATTCCATGTTATTGCAGTGTGTTGCAGATTCATCATTATTCTTCAATACTGTATAATATTCTGTTGTATATATGAACCAAAGTTTGTTCAACTATTCCTCTACCAGTAGGCATCTAGGTTGTTTCCATCTTTTTTGCTATTGTGAATAATGCTACAATGAACATGGTTGGTTGGTTGGTTGATTACATGCTGTGGAGTTGGTTCTGACTCATTTTTGTTGTCAGGTGCCATCGAGTCGGAACCGACTCATAGCAACCCCATGCACAGCAGAATGAAACAATGTCCGATCCAGGGCCAACCTCACTACCGCTTCCACACTTGAGTCCATCAATGATGCCACCTGTCCAACCATCTCGTTAGGGGTCTCCCTCTTTTTCTCTGACCCTCCACCTTACCCAGCATGATATCCTTCTCCAGTGACTCATAGCGACCCTTTATACAGTTTATGAGGCTGTAAATTTTAACAAGAACAGAAAGCTTAATCTTTACATCATGGAGCTGCTGGTAATTTTGAACTGCTGACCTTGAAGTTAGCAGCTCGACTTGCAACTACTATGCTACCAGAGGTGAGCATAAATCTGCTCGTGTTATGTTTCTTTTTTTCTTGAGGATACATATACCAAATAGAGAGATTGCTGGGTAAATGGTATTTCTATTTCTAACATGCAAAACTGCCATACCATTTTCCACAGTAGTTGCACCATTTTACAGTCACATAAGCTGTGTAAAAGGGTACCTTACTCTCTAAACCTTTATCAGCATTTGTTGTTTCCAAGTTTTTCATTCTCCCAAGCATTGTTATAGCTATAACTCTCCAGAGACCACTTGAAATGACATAAATTAGTGGGAACGTTTTGATGATGGTGGTTACTGTGAGATTTATGGTTAAGAAACTGGAAAACTAAAAATAGCAACAGAGTGGATAATTATGATAAAATAATATCTAAAAGATAACTTTACTCTGAGGTACTTATTTTTGTAAGAGTTTGTCATCATTATCCTCATCACGCCTCTTAACTACCCTTAAGCTTGTTAGCTCCTTTTTACACTTGCTAAAATTGAAGCCCAGATAATTTAAATGACTTGACCAAGGTCACACAATTGCCCAAAGAACCTGGGATATGAATCTCAACAGGCTAATTCTAGGACCTGCACTCTTAATGAAGAATGAGGGCATTCAAGGAACAAAAGAGTAACACTTAACCCCAGGACTATTTGGAGAAGCTGAAGACACATTGCACAAATATCCATCAAGTTACACACGTTCGTATAAGGCTTGCCAAGAGTCTATGTGCATTAATAAAATGTCTCCCCGCCCTGTACTGCAGACCAAAATAAAAGTGGTGGTGTAAACATTAGGAAAGGGGGAAATGGTTTAAAAGCAGAGACATTAAACAAAGACCTATAACCTGGCAAAGCACAACCTGAGCTTTTGATATTCTTTGAGTGGCACCCACATGGTGATGGACATGCAGACTATAAGTTTACTGGACTGGTTTCAAGTCACAGATAATGTTACAAGAGCAGGAAAGACCAGGTCTGAGGCCTGACCAAAGGGGAAAGAAACAGCACTAAAACAAAAGAAGCCAGATGACTACAGTGTGAGTTGTGTATGTCCCACTGCTGAGAAGACAGGTCTAGCTTGCAGCTAATTGGTTTTGCAGCCAGCCGCTCTCTTCAGAAGGGGGTGAACAGAACACCCTGCATCTCTTCAGAATCAGGGAGGGCATATGGAATGGTTAGGAATGAAAGAAGATTACAAGCCTAATTTTGTTTCCAATGTGACTTCCCTGTGCCTGTCTCCTTTTCAGTGGGATAAGAGGGTCTTGGGAAGTGAACTGACTGGAGAACACATTTCTTTGTTTTGATCAGTGTCTTGCCTCTACTTTCAATTGGCTTTTTAATAACTTCTGTTTCCCTCACATAGAAAAGTGAAAACCACACCAACTAGTTGCTGACTATTGTCTTCAGCAAAATTAAATTAAGAACAAGGGTCAAGCCTGCTTTTTTTACTGCTGTATTCCCAGAATCTGTCAGAGAATCCAATTCATCAAGCATTAAAAACACTTGACAGATGGCTAATTGATTTCCATTATTTAATTGCAAATTAAATCTCTTTTGAACATTCATTAGAAACATACATCCAAATTAACTTAGAAACATGGATATTCACTAACAAATGCTTAGGGGAAATTAATATTAACTAAATGTATAAAAATAAATAAATACAAATCACTAAAGAAAGGACTCAAATTCTGACTGCATTATTTATGATTGAAGTGATTTTGTTGTTGTTGTTGTCAGGTGCCATCGAGTCGGAACTGACTCATAGCGACCCCATGCACAGCAGAATGAAACAATGTCCGATCCTGGGCCAACCTCACTACCGCTGCCACACTTGAGTCCATCAATGATGCCACCTGGCCAATCCATCTCGTTAGGGGTCTTCCTCTTTTTCTCTGACCCTCCACCTTGACATCCTTCTCCAGTGACTGTTTCCTCCAGACAATATGTCCAAAGTATGAGAGATGAAGCTTAGCCATCCTGGCCTCCAAGGAGCACTCTGACTGCACTTCTTCCAAAATGAAATGGCAACGTATAAACATCAATATCTTAGGCATTAGTGAGCTGAAATGGACTGGTATTGACCATTTTGAATCTGATAACCACATGGTTTACTATGCAGGGAATGACAAATTGAAAAGGAATGGTGTTACATTCATCGACAAAAAGAACATATCCAGATCAATCATGAGGTACAATGCTATAAGTGATAGGATAATATCCATGCGCCTACAGGGAAGCCCAGTTAATACCACTATTATTCAAATTTATGCACCAACCACTAAAGCCAGTGAAGATGAAGTGATTTTGGTGATTATTAATTCCTTGCTTCTGTCTTCAGATTTCTTATTTCTAAGGTTCTTATTGCCAAGGGTTTTGTGAGAATAAAGTAGCTATCATATGCAGAGTGTAGTGCCTGACAATGGTTCATGGCTCTTACAATTATTAACTGTGTTTAGTCCAAGGAACCCTGGTGGTGCAGTGTTTAAGCAATCAGCTGCTAAACAGAAGGTCGGCAGGAGAAAAATGTTGCAATCTCCTTTCATAAAGATTGTTATTGTGGTTAAGTGCCATAGAGCCAGCTCTGATTCATAGTGACCCTGTATAGAGTTTCCAAGGACCTACTGGTGAGTTTGAACTATCGACCTTTTGGTTCAAACTGACCTTGAGGTCCAGTGCACCATTAGCACCTTGAAAACCCTATAGTTCTAGGTCTTACAGGGTGACTATGAGTTGGAATTGACTTGAAGACAGTGGGTTTTAATGGTTTTTGGCTTTTTTGGGGATCTAAAGGTGAACAAGACAAATCTCCTCAAGAAATCGACAACTTAGTCCCAGGAGAGAATGCATTATAATGCAGAGCAGGGCAGAATCAGCACCACAACAAAGGAACAAAGGAATATTTGAAGATTCAGAAAGAATGCAAGTAGTCAAGTGAGAGTCTCTTCAAGTTCACTGCATCCCAATCCACTGGTTTTCTATGAGAGCATCCTGTTTGTTTTTTGCAGAACTCTTATCACTAGTTGTTTTGTTTTTGCCTAGTTTGTTTGTTTTCTTTTCTGTTCGTATCATTTCACTGACAGCTGTACTAGGGCAAGACATTTGCTTGTCTGGTTTTACTGCCACAGTGTTAGATCTTGACAAAGTGCATGGCCTACAGTAGATGATGAGTTGTTGTTGTTAAGTACCGTGGAGTCGGTTCCGACTCATAGCGACCCTGTACAGGGTTTCCAAGGCTGTAATTCTTTACGGAAGTAGAACTCCTCATCTTTCTCCTGTGGAATAGCTGGTAGTTTTGAACTGCTGACCTTGCGGCTTGAAGCCCGATTCGTAACCACTATGCTACCAGATGATGAGTAAACCGGTATTAAAAGGATGCAAGAAAACAATAGGGTTTGCTGATTGTGTGTGTGTGTGTGTTTGTGTATGTGCACATGCATAGATTACTATATGTGCATATGTATGACTGTGAGTATTTGTGGGTGCCTGTGTGTTGTGTGCATTTTGTGTCAAGTGAATCCTAGCTTTTATTCTCAATTGCCCATGTCTACTGCTGGGATTCAGGCATGACTGTGCTTCTACCAGGCAAGTCTAGCAGAAATCTGTTTGCAGGCGGACCTAATGAGCCTCTGGGAAAAGAATTCACCATCTGGGAAAAATAAATCTGCAGACACGCTCCAGACAGTATCAAACCCTTCAGACGTTAGAAGGCAGAAACATTTCTGTGTATGAAATGCTATATTTCTGTTGGATGGCTGAAATGGACCTGCTGTTCATGTAGTCATTACTTGGCACTTCTGAAGTAAGGGCTACGTTTAAAATAGAAAGACCTGTTTTTATGGAATGCATTACACTATTTTAGAAAGCCCTACCAGAAAATCAAAACCATACTAGGTGATAACACAGGAAGAATTCCACATGAGGATAAGTTACAAAGTGCTATATCTAGCCTTCATAAGGGGACCTGGGGTCACAGGTAAGTTAACATCTGGGTGGAATGATTCCAAACCACATACCCAAAGATGCCCTTCTAAATGGGCATCTGGAGAAGACTTATCTGATACTCAATGGAATACCTGCCCATTTCCCAATGTCACCACTCAAAATGTGAATGCCAAATTAACCTTTGAAAATTGGGGACCAAGAAGACTCAATGCCCTAATCCTGGCCCTTTGAGACCCCCTTTCATTATAATGCATCCTCGATATTGGGATCCTGGATTAGTAGGACCAGTGCTATGTCTTAAATATACACCGAACTCATTTTCTCCTCTCTGGACTAACATATGGATATTAGCCCTCCTTTTCTGTTAGGACCCTTCAACATGGATGTTTTGTGCATCAAAATTGGTAGCCTACAGGATGGATTACTAACAGCTCTATTGATTCTTTATGATTTGCACAGCTTGCCCTTTTATCTTTGCCATAATAACAAAAACCAAAACCAAAATATTGTCACCTGGAATAATGATAGCCAGGTCCTTATCACAGTTTTCTCAAACAATGCTTTACTCACTCCATGTGTTACACATCAAAATATTACTGAAAACAACATATCACATATAATCATATTGAAACAAAGAAGCGAAGTTTGGCTGCCTGTAAACATATCCAGAAAAGGAGCTCTGGTAGCGTAGTGGTTACGAATCGGGCTGCTAATCTCACAGTTAGCAGTTCAAAACTACCAGCTGTTCCACAGTAGAAAGATGAGGCTTTCTGCTCCTGTAAAAATTTGCAGCCTCGGAAACCCTATGCGTGGTCACTATGAGTCGAAACCGACTCCATGGCACATAACAACAACAAAACATATCCAGAAAATGGGAAAGCCTTAACCCATGACAAATTATCACATATGCACTAGAAAGAATTAATAAAGTAAGATTCCTTGGAACACCAGTAAATACATATATGTAAAATATGACCACTGCCATGCAATCCCAGTTAGTTATTGATCAAGAGATTATGCTATGCAGTAGTTAAATGTTTTGGAAGTTGCTGTCCTCTTCTTAGGAGAAAGACAAGAAGCATTATGGACTGTCAACAGCTTACCTGTGATAGGCTCTTGGCCCAATGTTGTGTAACGGCCCTACCTTTTAACAACACAGATGGGACATGTATAAACAGGACCTTTCTTCAGCCTTTGCCTCCCCGTCCCCCCCGCCCCCCCAAGGCAAACGTTGATCTTCTACAAGAAAAATGGAAGAACAATTATTTCAACTCCAAAAGAAGGCTTCTAAACAAGACCTTGATCAACTTAATGCAGCCTTGTTGTTGCTGTTAAGTGCTGTATAGTCGATTCCAACCCATAGCCACCCTGCATATGGTTTCGAGGCCTTAGCATGGCTAAATCCAGAAGGCTGGTTTTCCGGCCTAAATCTAAAATTTTGGGCCAGGGTTGGGGGGATTCTTATTAATTTTGTTATTCTTTTTTTAAAATTTTGTTATTCTTGATGGTAGCTCTTTGCCAATGTGGAACCCCTTGGCAAAAAGAATTGAACTCTGCAAAAACTGCTTATCTTGTTTCTATATACCATTCCTTGTTATCTGGAGAGAAAGGGGGAGATGTGGCAGTTAATCTGACTCGGCTGAGAGAACTCTGAGACCTGAAGAAGGCCTGGGTCTCTTGATCTCTCTTGAGCACAGAACCGAAGATGGAACTGTACTGATCACAGTCATACCCTAGAGATGAAACAATGTTAACCTTTGAAAGATTGTTATGGTGTTTGTTCCTTGCTCCTCACTCACCCTTCCTGCTTAGGCGTGCAAAGAATGTTAATTATAAGAAAACAAATCATAACGATTTTCTACATAAGGTCTCTATGAGTCGGTACCGACTCGATGGCACCTAACAACTACAGAACCTTGACAAGGCTTAGCTGAGAGGAGCTAAGAGCCCCCCAACCATTCTTTGTTGTTGTTAAATGCTGTCGAGTCATTTCCGACCCATAGGGACTCTGTCTGTATAGGGTTTCCAAGGAGCAGCTGGTGAGCTCGAACCACCGACCTTGAACCACCGACCTTGTGGTTCAAACGACTTTGCAGTCCAGCGCATTAGCCTACAGCGCCACACCAGGAGCTCTGGTAGCGTAGTGTTTACGAATCGGGCTGCTAATCTTAGGGTCAGCAATTAGAAGCCACCAGCTGTTCCACGGGAGAAAGATGAGGCTTTCTGATCCTGTCAAGATTTACAGTCTTGGAAACCCTGTCCAGGGGCGCTATGAGTCGGAACTAACTCCACGGCGCACTACCACCACCACCATACCTGAAATGGAAATGACGCGTAATCACAATAGTATCAATAATATCACATCACTCTTTGGAGTATGTGAATTTCTTTCCGAAGGTCTGTGGGACCGGCCCTGACAACTAGCACCATAATTCAAACGCATCAATTCTTCACCATTTCATGCAATAACAGGAAGTAGTTATTATTAATCAACGTCATCCAGAGATGAGAGCAAGTAGAGGCCTTAACCATGGTCCTGCCCATTTTGGCACCCAGTACTTTATCATATCATCCTCAAAGCTTTCAGAGTTCCTTTGTGGTCATATCTGGGAAAGCAATATTTGACCAGGTATCCCTGAACTATGACTGTGAACCATATTGGCCCGTGGTCTCTAGTTCTCATCTTAAAAAGACTCTGTTATCCACCAGCTTGCATTAGGAGTTTACCAGCTAAATCAAGGAACTCCAAGCCTGAAGCCTATGTAGTGGTGCTGCGGTCCAGGGCTGGGACCTCATTCTAGGAGGGCTGCCTGCCATTCAGACTTTCTTCATGAGCCAGTGCAAGATTTCAGTTACATATTGCACTTACATGGTTCCATGGTTCCATGGTTTGAAATTCACTATTTTGTGCTACTTTTTTTCTTTCTTTCTTCATGTAGATAATTCTTTGAATAAAATTTTTTCTAAGGCTCATAGATATCAGGGGCATTTTTGCTATTTTACACATTTTAGATGAGTAAATATAAAGGAGCTTTGAAAAGTTCATTGAGACATTCAATTACCTTTCTATTCCATTTCCCCCTGAATTTTTTGAAGCTCCCTTATGTACCATTACTATAGAAATAATTTTTTTTTAACCCAAGATTGCACAACATCAAAACATTGAAGCCCAACTTTCTAAAGTAATGTTTTTGGTTCTACATTCTGAGCCTATTACTTTAAGTGAGAGTACACACCCTAGGTACTCAGAATAAGTTGGAGACTAGAAAAGGTAACCTAGATCTGGTTAGGGAGCAGGTAAAATCTAGGGAAATGGACACTAAATACCATTAAACAGACTCTGTGTTAAGCCAGGGTTGAGGTCATCTCTAGATTACTTCTATAATTGGATAGTTCTACAGTCAATTCAAACTTTAAATGAATAGAAAACTTGGAGGAAAACATAAAATATTTCACTCCTTTTGATCACAATATAACACCTTCACTTATTTTCATTATTCTGCCAGGAAAAAGGGAAGGATTCTTAGGGCTCATTACCTTCCAATTTTGTCTCTGTGCGAGACATACTTGAAAATGCATCAGTTTAGTGATTTGTTTCTCATGGGAACATAAAGGAAAGGGAAAAAGTCTCCAATTTGTTTAGTGAGGAAACATGACACACTCTTCTCAGGTGTGGCAAGTCAAGTAGTAGTGATTGAAATTCACATTCCTGGTGGGGGTATAAATATATGTGTGTGTATGAGTAGCTGCAAACCAAGTGAAAATCACTGGGATAGGAATTTGCCGGATTTTCCAGTTCAATTGTCAACGCCAGCTATATATCACAGATTTCTGTCATGAAGCTGAGTATTCTCTTCCTGCTGGTGACCATTGGCATTTGCAGTTACTCTGGTAGGTAACCTGGAGTATATGATATTCTTCTACTTCTCTGTTAATAGGAACATAACTAGTAAACCTAGGTTCATTAACAGTGGATATGGTGGAAGGAGTTTTAGAATCACAGAATAGCAAGCTTGGAAGGGAATTCGATGCCACCCAGTTCTAAATTCTAACCCAACATCAAAGTTATCCAAATCCCATGAAAGGTCAAGAAAGCTCATTTTATTTTAATCACTGGTTGCCACAAATGATTCGTGTTCCTTAATCTTGAGTCCAAATTTAACTTTTTAATATTGCTTTTGTATTTCTGAAACTGCATGGAGTTATTTGCTATCATCTCCATATTGCCAGGTTGCTTCTCCTGAGTCACAGGTACAATCATATATTCCCCTGCTCAGTGGATATTTCTTGAGTGACTACAAACTGTTGGACATTGGGTAAGCATTGGGGGATTCAGACATGAATCAGGCATAAATAGTGTCCTTAAGTTCAGTAGGGAAAATAAAACTATACAAGTTCGACAGTACCAGATGACAGGACTATGAAGATAAAAATAAATTTCTATGGTAGTATTGAGGGCAGCGAGGCTCAGGTTCCGGGCAGGGATGCAGAGAGTGGCTTCTTGGAGGAGAATGGAGATGGATTCATTCTTTGTGTCTCTATAACTGTGAGTTAGCAATATTTGTGTACATTAGAAAAATGCTTCATGGTGACCACTGCTTACTCAGAGAAGAGAAAGCCTTAGGATTTTTCCTCAGGACAATATCAGTATATGGAGTCCTGATGTGATGATGCACACAAAGCTAATCTCAAGGTCGTCAGTTCAAACCCACCATCCACTCCTTGGAAACCTTGTTCAGGGTCGATATAAGTCAAAACTGGCTTGATGGAAATTGATAACAACATAGCAGTATATACAGAGAAACAGTGACCAAAGTTTCTAGAATATAAAATAGGCAACATAATGATAAGAAAGTGGGTATTTCCCACACAAATAATGGCAGCTTGACTTGTGATTTATGTTGAATTTTGGGAGGAATTTATAACTTCACCAATTTGGCTTAGTCTATTCTTATTTAGTATCCAGGGATATATGGGCAGTGGTGGCAGTAGAAGAAAGCAGGAAAGGAAATAAATGTTCTCCACTCTAAAGGGAAGTTTTGGAAGGGAAATACATGGTAGAAGAAAGGAAGATTGGTGAATAGTTGCCAATTTTAGGATTTGGAGGAGAAATAAGAAAGGATCTTACAGGAAAGTGATCCACAGTAGTGCCTTAACCGGGAGAATCTTTGCTGCTATGTGTATATTCACACATGTGTGTTTACACATTTACACATTACACATGTTTTTTGTCAAAATATATATCATAAATATATTTCTTCAAATTCTATTCTTTACTTCTAGTTCTCCTTATATGGTGGAAGTTACCTTTCTAAAACCAAAGAAAGAAAATGTAATGATTGCATTTAAAAGAATTGATAGTTCCTTTATTGCACCAGGAAAAAGATCCAAACTGGGTATGACACTCAAGGCTTTCAGAATCAGACCTCATTGATTTGTGCATACTCAGCTCACAGAAATGTGCACGTACTATTTTGGTTAGAAGGACCATCATTCTCTGTGCACACTGCCATCTTAATATCTCAGTGTCTTTGTTAATTCATTCCCAAACACAATTTCAGGATCACATTTTTCTAGGAAAACTTCTGCAATATCTGTCCACACTAGAATTAATCTTTCCTTCCTTTATACATTGACAGGGCATTGTTCATAATGTTAGCACAGCGCATGCCACTCTGTATGTAGCTTACACCAATCTTTATTGTCCACTGCTGTTAAGTGCCTTTGTGTCAGTACCAATTCATACTGAGCCTGTATAGGGTTTCTGAGGAGCAGCTGGTGGGTTAGAACTGCCAACCTTGTGATTCTCAGTCCAGTGCTGATCCTACATTGCCACAGCAGAAGTCTCCTAGACTGTGTGACTTCTCTGACGGGTGCATCCTAGTCTTATTCTCTATGTATTTATAGGAATTAGCATAGAGCTGTATTTATGTGGACTCTTGGTGTGGCACTGTAGGATAAGTACTGATTGCTAACCACAAGGTCAGCAGTTCAAAGCCACCAGCTGCTCCTTGGGAACCCTATACAAGGTTCCTATGAGTGGGAACCGAGTCCATGGCATGTAACACCAGCAACAGTATTTATGTATGTGGCATTAAATTGAATTGGTTGACAGCAATTGGGTTCCTGGGATGTTGCTGAGTCCATTCTTGCTGAGTGGAGTTTTATTATGGTCTCTTTCATCTGGCCTCAAGGCTACGAAGACAGAAGGTGAATCCTCATGTTTGAAATAGTCAAATGCAAAGCACATACCAATTCAGTCAACCGTCAGTATTTATTGAGCGCTTTCTAGATGCTAGTGTTTATTCTAGGCTTGGGATACAGTGGTGAGCAAACCATAAAGTTTTCTACATTCTAGTGAGAAGAGAAAGGCAATAAAAATGATGAATAAAGATTGACTATTTTAGGCAATAGTCTGGACTATGAAGAAAAAATAAAAATAGGGGGTGACAAGTAGTGTGTTATTTTAGATACAGTGGCCTTTCTAGGCCTCTCTGAGAAAGCAACATTTGAGGAGAAACCAAATAATGTGAGGAAAAAAAGACATGAAGCTTTTGGGGGAAATAACAAACTTGGGAGTTAGAACAACAGTTCAAAGGCCTTGAGGCAGATATTTTCTTGAAAATGAAGATCAGAGAGGCTGGAATAGAACCCTTGGTGGGCAGAGTGGAAACTGGAGAAGACATAGGAACAGATATGTCTGCTTCACTTGGCTTCTCTTTTGTTCTGCAGCTAGTGCCTTCTTAATAAACAAATTGCCCCTTCCTGTCAACAATGTCCTACCACCCTTACCTCTGGACAACATTCTTCCTTTCATGGATCCATTAAAGCTTCTTCTGAAAACTCTGGGGATTTCAGTTGAACACCTTGTGGAAGGACTAAAGAAGTGTGTGGATGAGTTGGGACCAGAAGCCTCTGAAGCCGTGAAGAAACTGCTGGTAACTACAGGCTTGGGGGTTGATTTGTCAATGGGAAGGGATTAGTCCCCATGAAGACCCACTTCCCGGTCTTGCTTCCACCTCATTCTATTATCACTTGCAACGATAGATTTCCCTTTAACTAACCATCTTTACAGAAATTTTACATGTCCCAGAATCTCAAGTAAAGTGCATTATTTCCAGGACTTTTGTATGAAAGATTTGTGTTGTAGCTTTGGCTTTACCAATTACCAGCTCTATGATTTTGGATGAGACTTCAGAATTCAGAGACTTTGTTTTCCTGTCACTCAAATGATAGCTAAAAGTGAGAGTGAATAGTGTTGGTAAAGTGGTAACTATATCTAAACTGCTCTTATTTTCACTGCTGTCCTTCTGCTTTTCAGGAGGCCCTGTCACATTTAGTGTGACGCCAGGAGACAGCAAGAGTAGAGGTGGATGTGGAAGGAGGAGACTGCTCTCATCCCCTGGCTGAAACTCTTTTGTATGCAAATATAGATTAACATCCTCAAATGTAGTAATCTTTGAAAAGAATGAATAAAGCATGTCAACCAATTTCAGTTTGTCCTGATTTTGTTTCTGGAGGACCTATTCAGAAGGTCCTAACTAGATAACATTTCCCATGGATAATAAACTTTAGAGAACCTATTGTTACACAGATGACCCACCTCCCTCCTTAGGAGTGCCAGGGACACAGTTAAGCCCTTGACTAGTAACTGAAAGCTAGGACATTTGAAGCCACCCATAGATGCCTGGTGAAGCAGGCTGGGTGGTCTTCTGAACGGCCATAATTATGACAACTCAAGGAGAACATTTCTACTCAGCAACACAGGCACTCTCCACACATTGAAAAGAATCGAGGACAACTGGTCATTTGTTTCCCCTCTTCTTTTATCCATGGTGAATGTACACACCCACTGTCTTCGTTTGTTTTCTGTTTTTTGTTTTTTTTTTAAACTGAACAGTGTTTCCAGATCCCTCATTCTTCTACTTCTCCACTTTTAAAGACATTTAAAAACTTATAATGAGAAAGAAATGTCAAAGTATTGAATGGCAAGGCTAAGTAAGATCTTATTAGAATCATTTAGAGTCTACCTCATTAGAATGCTGGTGTAGTGTACTAGGACCACTTCATGAACTCTGGTGTGGTGCTATAGGATAAACACTGTACTAGTTAGTAACTGCAAGGGCAGCAGTTCAAACCCACCAATCTCTCTTGGAAACCCTATACAGGGTCACTATGAGTTGAAACCAATTCTCTGGCACACAATAACAACAGCAGAACAACTCCATAGCATTCACACTGGTTATTAAGTTAGCTTTTATTACAGTATCCTTGGATAAATGGGTTCTGAACTATTCTTCCCTTTTTCCCATTTTACCATCTTCAGTGATGCCAGAAGTCTTGATGTGGTGCTGTGGGATAAAGCACTGGAATACAAGGTGCAAACTCACCTGCTGCTCCTTGGAAACCCTGTACAGAGTTGTTGAGTCAGAACCGACTTGAAGGCACTCAAGAACAACAACAACAAAATTAAACTGGTGGGGAGTCCACACCATTCTACCTTCTACAGTGATGCCAGAATTCCCTAATATAGAACTGGTGTGACGTTCTGGTGTGGTGCTATAGAATAAGCCCTGAACTCTTAATTGCAAAGTCAGTGGTTGAAACCCACCAATCCCTCCTCAGAAACCTATGCAGGGTTGCAGTGACTGACTTGATGGCACTTAACAACAACACCAATAAACATCAACAACATAAACCTGGTTATATATCATAGCAACCTATACAACAGACTTAAACTTCCTTAATATGGCATAGTCCCTGGTGGCACAAACTGTTTGTACTTGATTGCTAACCAAAATGCTAAGTGTTCAAACCACCCGGCAGCACCATGGGAGAAAGACCTAGTGATCCACTTCCATAAGATTACAACCATTGAAAATTCTGAGGTCAGTATGAGTCAGAATGGATCATGGGATCACCTTAAGTAAGAACTGATTTGACAGCAGCATGTCTTTTGTTTGTTTTTAGCCTGGCATACAAGGTCCCTCATGACCTGACATTTCCTTACTTATCTACTCTTATCAGTAGACCTTTCTTCACATGTGCTCTAAGAAATTATGTAACACTGAAAAGATAATTAAATCCCATTCCTACCAACACTCAGGCAACTTAATGAAAAACAAGTGTCTTTCAAATTCCAAATGGAATACCTGCCATGATCTACCTTCACAGCTGGGCTTGTGATGGTCTTGCGACTCCCTACCCAAAGACCTATTTTCTGTCTTTCCTCTTTGTTTTCTACTGGGGAGAGAGAGGAATGATACTGACCCTTGCAGATTGCATTTGTCAGGTCCCATGTTAGCTGACTTTGCAGCTGGGTTGGTATACAGACAAAAGATAAGAGATGAGAAAAAGGAAAAACCAGAATATAACTCCCTCTACCTGTCTGTCCTGATGTGGCACTGAAGAATAAGCATTGAATTGCAAAGTTGTTTGAACTGCAAGTTTGCTTGAACTGCAAGTTTGCTTGAACTGCAAGGTCAGTGGTTCAACCTCACCAGCCACTCCTTGGAAATCCTATATAAGGTTGCTATGAGTTGGAACCAACTTGATGACACTTAACAACAACAACCTGTTTTGGAAGAAGATTTTGGAAGTGGCTCTGCAAGGAGCTCTGGTAGTATAGTAGTTATGAATTGGATTGCAAACTGCAAGGTCAGCAGTTCAAAACTAGAAGTGGTTCCATGGGAGAAAGATGAGGCTTTCTGCTCCCGTAAAGATTTACAACCCTGTACAGGGTTGCTATGAGTCAGAGCCGACTCCACGGCAAATAAGCACAACTGCATGCAATGTCTGAGGTTTCAGATCTTACTGGATAGTCCTGTATTCAGTTTAGCTTTGGACAGGTGAGCTCTGACTATGCCTTTATTTTCTTCACTTCTCCAGCTGAACTTGGTAGTGGCTTCTTTCTATTGGGTTTCTAGATTGGTTCACCATCATTTGCTTGCTTGGAATTTTAGCTCTTTTATCGTCCATGGCACATAACCACCATCATATATTATTGTTGTTAGGTGCCATCGAGTCAGTACCAACTCATAGCAATCTTATGCACAGCAGAACGAAACACTGCCCGATCCTGGGCCAACCTCACTACACTTACCACGCTTGAGTCTATCGATGCTGCCACTTGGCCAATCCATTGTGTTGGAGGTTTTCCTTTTTTTCTCTAACCTTCTACCTTAAAAAAAACCATGATATCCTTCTCCAGTGACTAGTCCCTCCTGACAATATGTCTGAAGTATGAGAGAAGAAGTTTGGCCATCTTGGCCTCCAAGGAGCACTCTGGCTGCACTTCTTCCAAAATGGATCTATTGGTTCTTTTGGCAGCCCACGGCACTTTCAATATTCTCCTCCAACACCATAGCTCAAAAGCATCAATTCTTCTACAGTCTTCCTTATTCACTGTCCAGCTTTTGAATGTGTATGAGGCTATTGAAAATACCATGGCTTGGGTCAGGTGCACCTTAGTCCTCAAGCTGGCATCTTCTCTCTTCAACACTTTAAAAAGGTCCTGTGCAGCAGATTTGTCTAATGCAATACATCACCTGATTTCTTGGCTGCTGCTTCCATGAGTGTTGATAGTTGATCCAAGAAGAATGAAGTCCTTGACAACTTCAATCTTTTCTCTGTTGACACGAATGTTGTTTATTGGTCCAGTGTTGAGGCTCCTTGTTTTCTTCACATTGAGATGTAATTCATACCGAAGGCTGTGCTCTTTGATCTTCATCAGTAAATGTTTTAAATCCTATTCACTTTCAGCAAGCAAGGTTGTATCATCTGCATATTGCAGGTTGTTAATGAGTCTTCCTCTAATCCTGACACCATGTTTTTCTTCATATAACCCAGCTTCTCAGATTATTTGCTCAGCACACAGGTTGAATAAGTATGGTGAAAGAATAAAACCTGTCTCACACCTTTCTTAATTTTAAACCATTCAGTGTTCCCATGTTCTGTTTGAATAACTGCTTCTTGGTCCAGGTACAGATTCCTCATGAGCACAATTAAGTGTTCCGGAATATATATATATATATATATATATATATATATATATATATATATAATGCATCAGACTGCAGAGTCATTTAAACTGCAAGGTTGGTGGTTCAAACTCACCAACTGTTCCTTGGAAACCCTATACAGGGTTGCTATGGCTTGGAATCGATTTGAGGGCACTTAACAACAACAAATCATATAATTGATCAATTATTTTTATTACATTCCTTCTTTTATAAATTGTCACTTTTTCTTGTTTGGTGGTGGTGTACCATGAAGTCGGTTCCAACTCATATTGACCCTATACATGGTTTCCGAGACTGTAAATCTTTTTCACAGAACAACTGGTAATTTCAAACTTCTGACCCTGAGGCTAGCAGCCCGATTGTAACCACTTCACTACCAGAGTTTCTTGTCTGGATCCTGACTAACTCAATGCTAAATGACATTTCCTCTATAAAGATACTGATGTCTAGTCTACCCTCAGAGTTACTCTGCCCTTTTTTTGTAGCTAGAATAGTTGCACTTCATGACATTTCTAGCTCTCATTCCTTGTATCACCTGTGTTTAACAATAGACTACACTGCCCTGCTATACTAACAAGCAACTGGAAGTCTCAGATACTTATATTCATGTTCTGACTAAAAACAGCAGGTGGCGCTCAAAGGATATTAGTGACAACATGGGACTTACATTTGTATATTTTCAAGACATGTTAACACTTTCCATTGTATTGAATTTTTCATTGGGACCTCACAACTAAATGGAAATTATCGGTTGCTATTTCTTTCTAGTAACTACCCCTTGTTTCATTATGAGCATTTTTCTTTTTCTTTTCTTTTCTTAATAGTACATTCTCTGTTGTGTTCTGCTACTAGCTAGCTGTGCATCTTTATCAAATGAGAACCGTGTTTTCAGACTAGAAAATGGCAATGATGGTAGAAATGTTGCTGTTCTTGTTAAGTGCAATTGAGTAGGTTCCAACGCATAGTGACTCTGTATAGGGTTTCCGAGAAGCAGCTGGCCTGGTGAGTTTGAACCGCAGACCTTGTGGTTCAAACCAACTTTGAAGTCCAGTGCATTAACCCTCAATGCCACACCAGGACTCCAGTAATAGGTATTTCTTATTTGTTTTTTACTAAGGAGCTCTGGTATCGTAGTGGTTATGAATCAGGCTCTGAACCGCAAGGTCAGCAGTT
>NW_006408798.1:481104-484720 GCF_000296735.1 Chrysochloris asiatica | reverse complement strand
CCAGCTGTTCCATGGGAGAAAGATGAGGCTTTCTGCTCCCATAAAGATTTACAGCCTCAGAAACCCTGTACAGGGTCACTATGAGTCGGAACCAACTCCACGGCACATAACCACCACCACCATATATAGTCTTGGCTTGGCGTTGTAAGGTAACACTGGACAGAAGCTGAACACTCCAAAATGATCAAACCAAGGTCATCTCAAAACCAAGTCTCCTGTTCCTTCGCATCCTGCTATAGTTATGCATGTTAAGAAGGAGCCCACAGCCTTTCCTCTCAATAGGCTTTGCCCAAACCACTTTTTTCTCTAGGAGGGGACAGACAACAGACAACCAGGTACCTTTGACTCTCCTGGCTCAGCAATTCTTAATTGCCCTTATGTTTATGAATACTCCTGTCCTTCCTACAGTAAAACTTCAAGATCCACCTGTGCCACCACTGGACAGAGCTGTGTTTCGTCCTTAGTCGATAAATTCCATGTTGGTAAGCCATCTCATTTATTCTCTTTTCTGTAATAAATTAATGCATCTTCTAATGAGCTGTTTATTCTATCTCTCAACATCTCTGTACTCAGAAGGCATTTCCCTTCTGGGCCTGATACCTAACAACTACTAACCATAAGGTCAGTGATTCAAACTCACCAGTTGTTCCTCGGAAGCTCAATACAGGGTCTCTATGAGTCATAACCAACTGGACAGTGCTTAATAACAACAACGACAAATATTTTTAAGGAGCCCTGGTGGCACAGTGGTTAAAATTTTTAGCTGCTCGTCGAAAGGTCAACCGGTCAAACTCATTAGCCACCTCTGCAGAATAAAAATGTGGAACTTGTAAAGACCGCAATCTTACAAATCCTATGGGGCAGTTCTACCCTGTTCTATAGGATCTCAGTGAGTCAAAAGCAACTTGATGCCAGTGGGTTATATATGCATTTAATTTAAAAATTACTGATTGAATAGTGATTGCAGCACTTTTGCTTGGTATTGAGCAAGCAGTGATAAACAATGTAGATATTGCCCACCCATCATGGATTTTACAGTGTAAAGTGAGATACACGTACTACTCAGGTTGTTGTTAAGTGCCGTCGAATTGGTTCCGACCCATAGCGACCCTGTACAGGGTTTCTGAGGAGCAGCTGATGAGCTTGGATCGTTAACCTTGCAGTTCAAATGGCTTTGCAGTCTGGTGCATTAACCAACAGCGCCACACCAGGGCTCCTACTACTCAGGTAAGATAACTAGATATTTACAAATTTTAATTAAGAGAGATAAAGAAAAGAACAGGACTTTAGAATGGCGGCAAGAGGCTCCTTATTGTATTTGGGGTAGACAAGGGAGATCTGTCTGTTTTAATGTCATTTAATCATGGAGGTAAGGTTTTGAAAAGCCCAAGTTAGCCAAAGAATGTATTTAATGTGTGAATAACGAGAGGCCAAGGACAATTTGACTTCCTCAAAAACTGAAAGTGCCTGTCTGGCTGAAGCCCTGTAGCAAGACCACAAAGGTGAGATGAGGCTGGACAGATATACAGGTTTGTATATATACTGGATGCCGTGAGATGAGGCTGGACAGATACGTTGTTGTTGTTGTTGTTGTTATGTGCCGTGGAGTCAGTTCCGACTCATAGCGACCCTGTACAGGGTTTCTGAGTCTGTCAATCCTTCTGGGAGCAGAAAGCCTCATCTTTCTCCCGCAGAACAGCTGGTAGTTTCGAACTGATGACCCTGAGGTTAGCAGCCCGATTTGTAACCACTACGCTACCAGAGCTCCTTCTGGACAGATATACAGGGGTGTATATATACTGTATATATATACAGGGGTGTATTGCTTTTGTTGTTAAGTGCCGTCGAGTCAGTTCCGACCCATAGCGACCCTGTACAAGGTTTCCGAGGCTGTAAATCTTTATGGGAGCAGAAAGCCTCATCTTTCTCCCGTGGAACAGCTGGTAGTTTCGAACTGCTGACCTTGTGGGTCACAGCCCGATTTGTAACCACTACGCTACCAGAGCTCCTACAGGGGTGTATAGATACTGGATATATTCTGGGTGCTATGTCCAGGAGTATCATTGGAGAGTTCTGTGTCCTGTGTTCTCCACCTCCATGAATGGCACCCTATACATCCAGTTGCAGTAGTCAGTCCTTGATCCTTTCCTCTCCTTGACACATTATACTCAGCTCATCACCAATCTTGTCACTTTAACCTTCTAATGTTCTCTTGACTCCTTGTATGTCTTGCTATCTGCACTAACATTTTTCTTGTCCAAGTTGCTTTTATCTCTTGGAGTAGTGTCCTAGCATGCTCTCTGCTTCTGCTCTAGACCTTTCAGTTTGTTCTGCACAGCAGCAAGTGATCAATCCATTCTAATGATTGAAAACCGTTGGTGGCTTTCTGTCATTTTTGAAATTCAGAGCAATATCCTGATATGACCTATTAGGACCTGGAAGAACAAGCATTTGACATCTTCTATTCCATAACTTTCCTTTGCTTTCATTTACTTTCCATCCATATTTGCCTTTTTTCTTTGCAGCAACACAAGGTGTCTGACACAGGTCTGTTGCAAATGCTGTTCACTCAATTTAAAATGTCTGTCCTCACCTTACCTAACATTTATTTTACTTAATCTCCAAATCAATATTTTCAGGTCTCAGCTCAAGTCTCATTTCCTTAGGAAACATTTCCTGGTCATCTGTCCAGGTGAGGTATGTTGTTACAGGCTATAAGAAATACATGCTTATTTATGCTAGTCCATGGATTCCAAGGAATAACAAGGGAGAGAAACTCCTAGATATTAGGCAAGGCTAGTCTTTGATTCTGGGATGCTGCTAGTATTAAGAACTTCAATATACTCTTTGGAGGTTTTCCTTTAATAAAGCTGTGAGAAAACTCATGAAGGTAACCAAAATCCATTTGTGGCCTCAGCATATTTGATTTGAAGATATGATCCATAATTTTTGCTATAAATAATAATGAAAAAAAAAAAGTCAAACACATATGTTTGTGTGCAAAAGGTTGTTTATTGCAGTATTATTTTTAGAGCTGAAAATATAGAAATTGTATGCAGGTCCATCAATAAGGAAATTCTGCTAAATTATGAATCATCTTGTAGATTTTAAAAAGGTTTGTATTTATTTACCTAAAATACAGACCATTAGATGTTGTTAAATTTTTAAAAAGGCAAGCTACAGAATAATGTGCTTGTTAATGTGGAATTTTTGTAAAAACAAACATAATTTTTTCCTCTCCATGTGTATATAAATTTGCAGATTTTTTAATGGACAGGCTGAAGTAAGTAAATATTGGTTGCTTGGATTGTGGCGTTAAAATTGTTGTTGTTGTTGTCAGGTGCCATCAAGTCGGAACCGACTCATAGCGACCCCATGCACAGCAGAATGAAACAATGCCCGATCCTGGGCCAACCTCATTACCGCTGCCAACTTGACGCCATCAATGATGCCACCTGGCTGATCCATCTTGTTGGGGGTCTTCCTCTTTTTCTCTGACCCTCCATCTTACCCAGCATGACATTCTTCTCCAATGACTGTTCCCTCCTGACAATATGTCCAAAGTATGAGAGACGAAGCATAACCATCCTGGCCTCCAAAGAGCACTCTGGCTGCA
>NW_006408798.1:471698-478923 GCF_000296735.1 Chrysochloris asiatica | reverse complement strand
ATTAACTGGACTTCCCTCTAGGCGCATGGATATTATCCTATCACTTATAGCATTGTACCTCATGACTGATCTGGATATATTCTTTTTGATGATAAATGCAACACCATTCCTTTTCAATTTGTCATTCCCTGCATAGTAAACCATGTGGTATATATATTTTTTATTTCTCCCCCACCGATTGTAGTGAGCATATACTACCTTAATAAGTTTTGAGAACTAATTCTGAAGAGAACATTTTATCAGTCAACACATATCAAATAGTAAGTTTCCTTCCTCAAAATAAAAACAACAACAAAATGAAATTATTTCAGACTCTTACAAATCAGTGAAGCAAAAACCATGGACTTAGTTTCGTATAGACTTTCAGTTCAAGTTCAGGCTCTAGTATTAGCTATCAGATGGCTTTATGTAGGTTTCTTAAACTTACAGCTTCTTGGTCCCATCATTGTAAAAAAACAAAAGGAAATAATATCTAATACTTATTCTTTAATTTGATATAAAGATTAAATTAGGTAACATTCATAAAGGGCCCAGCATGGGAGGTATCCTAATGATATCTGTCCCTTTATAATCTTAGGTGTTGTTGTTAAGTGCCGTCCAGTTGATTCTGACCCATAATGACCCTCTACGGTTTCCGAGGAGCAGCTAGTGAGCTTTAACCATTGACCTTGCAGTTCAAATGACTTTGCAGTTTGATGCATTAGCCCACAGCACCAAACCAGGACTCTATAATATTAGGTAGACACCAAAATATTGCAGAACCATCCTTGTATGCCAAGCGTTATCGCAGTGTGTTGGTTTAAGCTGTCTGCTTAATGTTTACAAATTCTTCCTCATCCTTTGAGACACAGCTCAAATAGTATTACCTCTGAGAAGTCTTTCTAGACCTCACATGGTAGCATTAATCTCATGTCAAGCTCCCATATTGCCATGCTCGTGCTTCTATGGTACCATATTATACTGAGTACAGTTAGTTGATTATGTGCCTATATGGTCTATATCGGTTTATAGGCAGTGATGATGAAACTGAAGAAATCTACCAACTTCTTCAGTGTCAAATTGATCAAACTCACAATCAAGATGTATTAATAATTACTGGTAATTGGATTGCTAAGTTTGGAAATAAAGAGAAAGGATCAGTAGTTGAAAAATATGGCCTTGGTGATAGAAATGATGCTGAAGGTCACATGGTAGAATTTTGAAACACTAGTGACTTATTCATTGCAAATACCATTTTTAAACCACATAAAAGATGACTATGTACATGGACCTCATCAGATGGAATGCACAGAAATCAAATGAATATATCTATGAGAAGAGATAGTTGAAAAGCTCAATGTCACAACTAATACAAGGCCCAGGGCAGACTGTGGAAAAGATCATCAATTGCTCATATGCAATTTTGGGCTGAAGCTGAAGAAAATTAATTATGAATCCCAAAGGCCCAAAATATGACCTTGAACAAGCTCCACCTGAATTTAGAGACTGTATGCAGAACAGCTTTGATGCATTAAACACTAATAACAAAAGA
The DNA here is from genome assembly GCF_000296735.1 of Chrysochloris asiatica. Lineage (NCBI taxonomy): Eukaryota > Metazoa > Chordata > Mammalia > Afrosoricida > Chrysochloridae > Chrysochloris > Chrysochloris asiatica. The sequence goes on along the minus strand of NW_006408798.1, from coordinate 477,392 downwards.
GCAGAAGAACTGTGGGTTGACATCAAGAATATCATACAGGAAGACCACAAAAGTTCATTAAGAAAGACAATAAATAAAGAAAAGACCAAAATGGATGTTATAAGATACCTGAAACTTGTTCTTCAGTGAAGAGTTGCTAAAATGAATGAAAGAAACGAGAAAGCAAAAAAACTCATCAGAAAATTTCAACATGCATCTAGACAAGACAAAGTCAAATAGTATAATGAAATCTGCAAAGACCTGGAGTTAAAAAACCCAAAGGGAAGGACACAACATGCTCAACATTTATCAAACTGATAGAACTGAAGAAAAAAATTCAAGCCTCAACTTGAAATACTGAAGGATTCTATGGGGAAAATGTGGAAAGATGCAGAAAGCATCAAAAGGAGATGGAGGGAATACAGAGAGTCACTGTACCAAAAGGAAATGTTCAACCATTAAGCAGGTAGCATCTAATATAAAAACAGAAGGAACTTAAGGGAGAAATCACATTGTACTAAAGGTACTTGTGAAAAACAATACTTCCAGAATTGATGGAGCACAAACTGAAATCTTCCAATGAACTGATGAAACACTGGGGGCACTAACTCATTTATGCCAAGAAATTTAGAGAACTACCTGGTGAACTGATTGGACAATATTTGTATTTGTGCACATTCCAAAGTGAGGAGACCAACAATATGCAGACATCATAAAACAATATCATTAATACTATATGCAAGTAAAGTTTTGCTGAAGAGAAATAAACGTCAACTTACAATATTGAAGGATTCTATGGGTGAAATATTGAATGATACAGAAAACATCAAAAGAAGATGGAAAGAATACACAGAGTCACTGTACCAAAAAGAAATGGTTGACGATCAACCATTTCAAGAGATAACATATGATTGAGAGCCAATGATACTGAAGGGAGAGGTCCAAGGTGCATTGAATGCCTTGGTAAAGAACAAGGTTCTAGGAATTAATGGAATACAAGATGAAATCTTTCAACATACTGATGCAGCACTGGAGACACTCACTCGTTTATGCTAAGAAATTTGGAAGACAGCTACCTGGCCAACTAATTGGACAAGATCCTTCTTTGTGCCTATTTCAAAGAGAGGTGACCCAACGGAATGTGGAAATCACTAGACAATAGCATTAATCTTGCATGCAAGTAAAATTTTGCTAAAGATAATTTAAAGATGACTGCAGCAGTACATTGACAGGGAACTGCCAGAGGTTTAAGCCAGATTCACACGAGGATGTGGAATGAGGGATATCATTGCTAACATCAGATGGATCTTGGGTGAAGGCAAAGAATACCAGAAAGAAATTTACCGGTGCTTTATTGACTATGCAAAGACTTTGATCGTGTGGCCCACGACAAGCTGTGGACAATATTGAGAAGAATGAGTATTTTGGAACACTTAATTGTGCTCATGAGGAGCCTGTACATAGATCAAGTGGCCATTGTTCAAACAAAACAAAGAAACACTAAATATTTTGAAATTAGGAAAGGTGTGTACCAGGGTTGTAATCTTTCACCACACTTAATTGATTTGTTTGTTGAGTAAGTAATCCGAGAAGATGGATTATATGAAAAAAAAAAAATGTAGCATCAGGGTTGGTGACTAATTGACAACCTACAATATGCTGATGATACAACTTTGCTTGTTGAAAGAGGACTTAAAATACTGATGCAGTCAAAGACTAAAGCCTTCATTGTGAGTTGCACCTCAATGAAAAGGAAATAAAAATCCACTGTATCAGTAAATAACATCTTGGTAAATCAAGAAAAAATTGAAGTTTTTAAAGATTTCCTTTTGTTCAGATCAACCATCAATACTCATGAAAGTAGCAGTCAAGAAATCGAATGATATATTGCATTTGGAAAATTGCTTTACAAGACCTTTTTAAAGAGTTTAAGAGCAAAGATGTCTGTTTGAAGACTAAGGTGAGCCTGACTCTAGCCATGTATTTTCAATAACCTAATATGCATGTGAAAGTTGGATAATGAATAAAGAAAACCATAGAAGATTGCATTTGAGTTATTGTGTTGGAGGATATTAAAATTACCAAGGACTGACAAAAGAACACACAAATCTGTGTTGGACTAAGTACAGGCAGAATGTCCCTTAGAAGCCAGGATGACCAGATTTTGTCTCTGATAGTTAAGACATATTGTCAGGAGGGATCGGTTAAAAAGAGGAAGACCGCCAAGGAGAAGAATTGGCACAGTTGCAGCAGCAATGGACTCAAGCATAGCAATGGTTGTCAGGTTGGAACAGGACTGGGAGATGTTTCTTTCTGTTGTGTATATGGTCACTATGAGTCTGTACTGACTCAATGGCACTTAATAACAATAACAACAACATCTAAAAATGGCTACAGAAGTACATCAATAGACAACTCCCAGAGACTTTAACCGGATTCAGATGAGGATGCAGAATAAGGGATATCATCGCTGACATCAGATGAATCTTGGCTGAAAGCAGAGAATACAAGAAAGATGTCTACTTGTATTTTATTGACTATGCTAAGGCTTTAAACTATGTAGATTATGATAAATTATTGATAATATTATGAAGAATGGGTATTCAAAACAGTTGATTTTGCTCATGAGGAATCTGTACACAGACCAAAGGACAGTCATTAGAACAGAACAAGGGATACTGAATGGTTTAAAATCAGGAAAGGTGTGCTCCAAGGTTGAATTCTTTCACTACACTCAAAAAATCTGTGTGCTGAGCAAATAATCTAAGAAGTTGTATTTCATGAAGAAGAAAGTGGTTCCAGGATTGGAAAAGACTCATTAATAGTCTGCTAAATGCAGATGTTGTTGTTGTTGTTATGTGTCGTGGAATCAGTTCTGACTCATAGCGATCCTGTACAGGGTTTCTGAGGCTGTCAATCTTTACGGGAGCAGAAAGCCTCATCTTTCTCCCACGGAACAGCTGTAGGTTCGCAGTCTGATTCGTAACCACTACCTTATTTGCTGAAAGCAAAGAAGTCTTAACATACTTATTGATGAAGATCAAAGACCACAGTCTTCAGCATGGGTTCTACCTCAATGTAAAAAAAAACAAAAACCTCACAACTAGACCAGTAAATAATATCATGCAAGGGGATTTACATTGTCAAGGACCTTATTTTTCTTGGATCCACTATCAACATTCATTAAAGCAGTAAATAAGAAAAAAAAAAAAAAAAAAAGACATATATTGCATTAGGCAAATCTGCTACACAACACCTCTTTAACACGTTCAAGAGCAAAGGTGCACCTGACCAAAGCCATGGCATTTTAAATAGTTTTCATATGCATGTGAAAGTTGGACAATGAATAAACAAGACCATAGCAGAATTAATGCATTTAAATTATGATACTGGAGAAGTATAGTAATAGGATATTAAACACTGTGAGAAGAACAAACAAATCTGTGTTGGAAGAAGTTCCGCCAGAATGCTCTTTAGAAGCCAGAATGGCAAGACTTCACTTCTCATGCTTTAGATATGTTATTAAGAGGGACCAGTCCCTGGAGAAAGACATTGATTGGTAAAATGAAGGGTCAGTGAAAAAAGGAAGACTACCCATGAGATGAATTGTCACAGTGATAGCAGTAAAAGTTTCAAGTGCAACAGTTAGGGGATAGAACAAAAGAGTTATATGTATGCTTTTCAAAGATTCTTCCAACACTGAATCTCTGCTATTCTATGAGAATAATACTGACACTTGGAATGGCAATGAACACTTAGGTTAAAAAGAAAAGAAAAAAATCAATTGATTTTCAGTTGCCAACACAGTTGTTGTTAAGTATCACTGAGTCTGTTCTGACTCATAGCAACCCTGTATAGGGTTTCCAAGGAGCAGCTGGTGAGCTTGAGCTGCACACTTTGAGGTTCAAACAGACTTTGCAGGCTAATACATTATCCTGCAGTACCACACTAGGACTCCATATGGATATAAATACACATATATATGTATAGGTGTATGATGAACCTCACTAGATTAAAACTGTAGTTGATAGGCAAAACTAAATTTGCTTTCATATTGTTGTTGTTGCTAAGTGTTGTTGAGTAGGTTTTGACACACAGTGGCCCTGTATAGGATTTTCAAGGAATGGCTGGTGAATCGCCAATCTTGAGGCTCAAACTGACCATGCATATGTGTATAAAAGCAAATTTACTCTTAAAGATGTTGTTGTTAGGTGCCATCGAGTCAGTACCGACCCTTAATGATCTTATGAACAGCAGAACGAAACACTGCCCTATCCTGGGTCAACCTCACTACTGTTATCACACTTGAGTCCATCAGTGCTGCCACTTGGCCAATCCATCTCACTAGGGGTCTTCCTCTTTTTCTCTGACCCTCCACCTTACTAAACATGATATCCTTCTCCAGCGACTGGTCCCTCCTGACGATATGTCTGAAGTATGAGAGACAAAGTTGGCCATCTTTGCCTCCAAGGAGCACTCTGGCTGCACTTCTTCCATAACGGATTTATTGGTTTTTTTGGAAGACCATGACACTTTTGAATATTCTTTTCTAACACCGTAACTCAAAGACATCAATTCTTCTACGTTCTTCCTTATTCACTATCCAGCTTTTGCATTCATATGAAGTTATTGAAAACGCCATAGCTTGGGTCAGGTGCACCCTTGTCCTCAAGTTGACATCTTTGCTCTTCAACACTTTAAAAAGGTCTTGTGCAGCAGATTTGCCTAATGCATCTGATCTCTTGACTGCTGCTTCCGTGAGCGTTGATAGTTGATCCAAGAAGAATGAAGTCCTTGACAAATCCATTATTAAGTGAATTAAATCACCAAAAAGACTTCAATCTTGAATCTGTATGATTTCAAGTGATGAAGGAAATTTGGAGTTAAAATTGCTGTTGTTAAGTGCCATTGAGTCGGTTCATACCTACAGTGACCCTGTATAGGATTTCCGAGCACAGGCTGGTGATGTTGTGGTTCAAACAAACTTTGCAGTCCAGCGCATTAACCCCAAAACATTAGGTCATTTAACATCAGGAAATCATGGCAATATCATTGAACATAAACCTCAGAATAATCTAGTGTCCAAATGGAAGTTAATTTACTTATTTTTTCTGGCTACTGTGTTTTTCTCTACTTACCATCTGATACTTTGTCCAGTAGAATCCTCTGCTGCTCATCCTTCCCTCTGGGGGCTCCCTCTTACCTCCTTTCACCAAGGCATTCTCAGGGTCCTTGTATTCAAAACTGAATTCTTGTTTTACATAGTTGGAGTAAACTGTGCTAAATGATGTATCAGGCTATACATTTATCAATAGCTTGACAGTGCTATTCATCATGATAGAATGGCAGAATCGGACACATAGTAGGCACTGAATTTAAGTAATCACTAAAGGAATGCATATGAAAGGGGTGTATCAGGAGTGCTAGTGTGGCACTGTGGGTTTTTGTGCAGGACTGCAAGGTCAGTTTTAACTGCAAGGTTAGCAGTTCAAGCTCACTAGCTGCTTCTCCAAAACCCTGTACCAGGTGGCTATGAATCGGAAGTGACTTGACAGCACTTAACAATGACATATGGTCTTAGGAGAAAGACATGAGTGTGTTATCTACCTATCTAAATATGAGAAATACATAAAACTTTAGATACATTTTCTAGACTGCAGAATCACTTAATTGCTGTGGGTTACATAATTCTCAAATGATGACTTGCCTCTGATT
>NW_006408798.1:463297-467863 GCF_000296735.1 Chrysochloris asiatica | reverse complement strand
GTTCCGACTTGATGGCACCTGACAACAACAACAAAGTTGATGTTGGAATCCACACTATGTTTGTTATGTGAAGTTAAAAATTCTGGCATTAAGATCTGGAAGGATTAAAGTCCCCACATTTAAAATATTAATGACATCTCCAATTGTTTATCTTTACATCCTTACTAAGGAAATCCAGGCTTAGGGATGTGTTGCCTTGCCCAGGATCACACAGCTATGAAGCAGCCATGTTAGAAGTGGAAACTCTGTCTTTTCTATATCCCTTGCTCTTTCTAGTCTTCCACATTTCCCTGCCTATTGGTCTTCCTCATACATTGAAACTCTAGGGTGGCAGCCCAAGTATTTTGGGTGTGGATATCAATGGGTAGAGGTGTGTCCCAGTAGCCTGAATGGGTAGAGGTGTTTCCCAGTAACTTGCAAAAAGAGATAGGCCGTTCCCTGAGAAATAGGAGCCAAATATGGAAGTGAATGTTTACAGAAGCTTCACTGGCATTGAGCTGAGAGTCAAAAGTGTCTGTATTGGACATGTCTTGATTCCAATGCCCAAGCATGATTTTCATTCTTGAAAGCTATGGGAAAGGATGGGCAAAATCTGAGGGTAATACGATAGCAGCTTCCTGAGCTTACACTAATCACACTCAAGTTATGAAATGTAGCCAGTAGATAAAAGACCGGCTTTTTTTTTGTTTTCATGCTTCCCTTGAATGTGCTTAAGTTAACTCAATTGGCTAAAAGAGTAGTGCTCTGTTTTTATAGACACCAAAGGGCCTAAGACCACACAGTTGAATCACTATGCTCTAGGGCATTCTCCAACAGACTCATCTACTCTCTTCTCCAATAACACCATGGCTTAGTGATGTGGCATAGATTCTAGAGTTCAGGCTTCTTGAGTTCAAATCCCACCTCCCTCCATTATTACCATGGTCAAATTCATTAATTTCCCTGTGTCTTGTTTTCCTTAGTTATAAAACTTAAAAAGTAACAGTACATCTTTATTATACCAAACCCAAAAGAACAGCCCGTCGTCTTTGAATTGATTCTCACAGTAACCCTATAGGACAGAGTACAACTGTCCCATAAGCTTTCCAATGTTGTGACTCTTTATGGAAGAAGACCGCTACATCTTTTTCCCATAGAGCAATTGGTGGATTGTTTAGCGATTGGATTTTGGTTAGCCAATTGCTTAACCAAAAAGATAGATTACTACAAATAAAATGATTAAGATCTGAAACACAGTTATGTGCTCAGTCTGTACTAGCTATTGCTATTATTTTTCCAACGCTAACATTTTGCTACATTCTCAAGAGAGATTTGAATAAGGTAGAAAACAGGTATTCCTGTGCGCTCCTACCATGTTATTTGCACATATATGATCTGACTGCGGAAGAAACATTACTAGATTTTTTTCTTGGAATAAGGTTCAGTAAATTTTGCTTTTTCTCATAATAAATAGTTGCATGATTCCATGAACCTTAGCTTTAGTGAGTACAGTTCCATCCCTTCATAGGCAAGACTTACAGGCAAGTACCTAATGATAAAAATCATGTCTAATTAACTTCCAACACTGTATTTTTTCACCCCATAATTGTGCCTTTTTCTCTTAAGAAAATCTCATGAAGTCAGCTACTTTAAGACAATATAAATATATCTATTTTAAATTAATTTAGAAGATTAAATTATTACAATAATCAGAAGAGCATACACTTTTTTTTGTTTGTTTTTGCTTGTAGATAGACAAGGATACTTAGATTCGTTAAATGGAACAGACTTTTTTTTTTTTTTTTAACAATTTGTCCAATATGCTATTATATCAGCTATAAATTATGATTTAAAATCATCTGGGAAGTCACTTTGATGGATGTTCTCTTTTTTTAACATCAAATTCCACAAATCCTCTTGAAAAGAAGAAAGATAAAAAGAAAAAAAGAATTATGATTTAGATTGAACAGGAGAATGGCCACTAAGGCATCTTATAATACCTAAGCCACAATTTTCTTCTCTAGATTTCTCATGCTAGGGAAAGAAAAAAAAAAGACCTACCATGTCCATAATTGTTGGTAAACTATGTACACATGTACACAGAATTATGATTATTTTTTAATCTACCAACAAATCTATTAATTAGGTGTGTTTTCTTATATATGTTTTAAAGTCAAGCACTTTGGCATAATTGCTCATAACACACACCATTAGCCACAATAGTTTTTGGCATATTACTATATATTTGCTGAATTTGTTTACTTTTATATTTTTGAGAATTTTTTATGTGGGTTGATATTTGGATGATGTTGTTGTGTATCTTAATCTCAGGATGCTGTCTGATGCTGCTGGTTTTCTGTATGAATGGCTCAATTGAATCAGAGGGTAAGTCAAAAAGTACTGCTATTAGGTTCTAGTTTATGCATGCATGGCTACATTCAAAACAAAACACGTTTAAACATGATTCTACAATCAGTAGATGCTACATGCAATTTATCTCAGTAATACATTTGTCTTAGTCTTATTAGGGTGTCTTCAATAAAAAGGGACCATTCAAAACAGTGGTTTCTGAGAGGATCTGCTGGATCAATAAAATTCACGTAAGAAAGGTTAGTGCAGAAGGTTATGGTGACTGTTTTGGGGACTCAAAAGGGGTAATCTTGATAGATTTTCTTGAATGTTATAGACTGAACACAGGGACTTAATAAAGAACTTTTAAGAAAATGGAAAGCTGAATCAATGAGGATAAGACTAGGAAAATTGTACCAAGATTTTTGTTGTTTTTTTCCATCCCAACAGTGCACATGTTCATCCTTCAAGGATAGCAAGGGCTATTCTATGAGAATGTCATCAGGAGGGAACCTTACCTCATTCACCCTATCACCCTGATATTGCCCCCTCCTACTTCTTTTTGTTCCCCCAAATCAAAAAACATTAAAAAGGAACACAATTTGAGTCCTTTGAGGATGTCCAAACTGGTTTGACATGGTGCAAATTGAAGAGTGCAGGATTTTTTAGAGAAGGATTACAGCAATGGCAAAACAATCTCTGGAAGTGTATAGACCTAGGTGGAGGCTATGTTGCAGAACAATAGCTTCACATTTTGATATATTTGTTTAATCAAGGTTTCTATGACGGAAACAGCAGTTAAAAAATCAAATGACATATTATATTAGTCAAATCTGCTGCAAAAGACTGCTTTAAAGTATGAAAGAGCAAAGAGTGTCACTTTGAGGACTAACATGTGCATGGACCCCCCCCCCCAAAAAAAAAACAACAAAATACAAAACAAAACAAAAAAACCCAACAAAACAAATGCACCCAGTGCTTATCCTACTGTGCCACACCAGGGCACAGTGAAGGAATAAAAAGAACTATTATTTTTTACAATTCTTTGGATGGTTACTATTGTGATTCATACCGATATTAATTCCACTGGAGACTAATCTGTAATCTGTACGTAATGGGTGTTGTTCTTATTGCTTGCTTAACACTTTCCGTCTTGCTGATATTAACACTCATGGGAAGACAACAGTTGCAAAAGCAAGGACAATAGAAAAAACAACAATATAAAAATAAGCACCTGTGAGTTTCAAGAATTTATGGAGGAGGATTGTATGCAGAAACCTGCCTAGCCAGATGATAACGTGTTCATTTAAGTAGTTCAAAGATTACAGGAAGGTTTCAGATTATTTTTATATAGAAGCTCTTAGTTTGCTTTTGGTTTTAGACTGCACTGAGTATCTAAGAGACTCCTTAAACTCTTACTCAGAAAAGATAAAAAATTAATATTTACAAAAGTTGTGCATAAACATTAAAAGATTATGTGGACCCTTCCAAGGCCCATCCGGAGTACCGAACCTAGGGTTTAAAAAAAACAAAACACTACTGTATGTTAGAATCTCTTGGAACATTTGTTGTTGCTGTTAAGTGCCATCAAGTCAGTTCCGACATATAACACTTCCAAGGAACAGCTGGTGAGTTTGAACCTGCAACCTTTAGTTTAGCCGTTCAGTGCTTGTCTTCCAGCACCACACTACAACACCTGGAAAGCTTGTTAGAAAGTAAACACTGAGACCTATTCCCAGAAGGGTGTAAGATACTATGTAGGGATGTGTGTTTTTTTGTTTTTGTTTTTTTTTTAGTTTTATTGTGAATTATGTGACAGTTTACATGGGAGAACATCCGTTTTACATTCATCCTATCTTTTATTGTTTCATTGCCATGGTTACAATCCCCTCCACGCATCACCAATAAACAAAAGGGTACATCCTATAAGCCTGCTTCCCATGCCCTGCTTCCCCTCCCACCCCGGGTCATCATCACACAGCCCCTCTTCCTCCCTGGGGAATCCCCAGCTGCTCCATCTCGGGGATGGGGATCACTGCCTCTCTGGGTAGGGTTCTGCTCTCCGCTCTTCTCCCTTCATGGTTCCAGGGACCTCAGCTCCCAGCCAGCAAAGTCAATCACTTCCATCCTTGCCACAGAATGCCCACTTTTACATTTATAACCTTCACAATCAGTCCTGGTAACAATTATTCACCATTGCATCACAAGAGACCTATCCACATTTCCTTTAATCAGTCC
>NW_006408798.1:446579-462502 GCF_000296735.1 Chrysochloris asiatica | reverse complement strand
GAAATTTCCCACCTCTGAAGATTCTGGATGCTGTTCAGGATTCTACCTATAGTCTTATGTAATGCAGAGGCTCCACAGGAAGACTCCTTCACTGGGCACATTGTATGCCCATTTTAGGTATTCCAATCAGTTGTAGGAAGAAGACGGACTTACAAGGGGATGTGTGCTTTTTATAATTTCCTCATTGGATTCTGAAGCAGGTAGGTAACGAACATATTTAGTTACACTTTGCTTAATAAATAGGCTAGGAGGCTATGAAACAGTTAATTAGCAGAGACAGAAATGGGGAGGTTGAAAGCACCTAGCAATTCACAAAAGACAACACGATCCTGGAAAACTGAAATTAGGGAGACTGATGTAGGGAGAGTGAAGATTAGAGTAAAATACATGTGAAAAAATCAGAGCTTTAAATGTTGAAGTTAGACATATTAAGAATGGTGCTCAGGACCTTGGGAAAAGGTTGAAAATTTTGGAAAAATACTTAACAGAGGAACCTTCTACTTAGACAATCCCTTATGATAAAATAAAAAAACAACACAACAGCACCAACAAAAGAAACATTCAGCTAGTGAAATTCTTCAGCTTGTCATTGAGGAGACATATTTGCTGGATCTCCTAATCCTCTTGAGCTGCTGAAGATAGATAATGAAGATGGATCTATCACACACACCATTAATGGTGTGGTGCTGTAGGATCATCATTAGACTGCAATCCACAAGGTAGGTAGTTCAAACCCACCAGGTGCTCCTTTGAAACACTATACAGGGTCACTATGAATCGGAACCAACTCTACGGCACTTAACAACAACAAACTAATGAATATGTCACTATCCAACATGTTCACTAGGGAGCACAATGACTCCATACAATCAGCACTGGACTACAAACTACAAGACAGTAGTTTGAACTCATCAGCCACTCCTTGGGAGAAAGATGAGGATTTCTGCTCCCGAAAAGTTTAAAGTCTTGGAAACCCTGCACAGGGTCACTAAGAGTGGGAACCAGCACTTAACAACAAAACAACTGTCATTGTATCTGTGGAGAGGACATGGGTAATTCACAGTCTTTTTTTTTTTTTTTTTTTTTAACTTTACAGATGGGCAAGTGGAGGTATTCAGGAAGAAAGAAACTTGCCCAAGACAACTCAGTAAAATAGCACCTGTGTCATAAACCAGAACAAGACTAAGTACCTTGCCCTGAGTTAATCAGCTAGTAAATATCAGCGTCAACATTGAAATACAATTATCTGCTCTTCCTTAGTCCTACTTGGTCTTCAGATAAAGTATGCTGTGTGGAGCTATTTGATAGAAATATGTTTATCTTGAAAGCATTCAGAGTAACTCATTTAAGAAAAAAATACATCTGAAGATAGGGCCACAATTTTCAATTAAAAACAATACATTGGCATATATATGTGACAAATTTTGCTTTTAATTCACTTAATGTAATGCAGTCATTGCCTATAGCCAACTGGACAATATCAAGGCCTGTCTTAGTGATTACGTGCCCCTAGACATGGATCGGAGAATGAATTCAAATGCATTCTCTATGATCTCTGTACCCAGGTTGTGCAGAAATTTTGGGAAATCATCTGCGCTTTTGTCTGAGTCATCTGGTTTATCATTGGGTTCACCATCTGGTTTGGCATCTGGTTTGTCATCTGAAAAACAGAATTGAGGCTTAGAGATGGTACTTAGCAAAAATAAAGCAAGGACTCTTATTTTAGGTTATTCCTATAGCCCATTGTTCCCCCCAATCACTAATTATGCAATTTCATGTTGTTATATTTATTGAAAATTTAACACCTTGTAACTGACATCTTTACATATATTATTCCAACAAAAAGACAGACACCTTGAAATTTAGGTTAGACATAGGCTCCATTTGTGGATAAAACAACTGACACTGCCCAGATTTAAGCAGATAATAAATACGAGTGCTGACATCGAAAAACAAATCCCTATTTGTCTCTAATTAAAATCTGTATTTCTAATCACTCTGTGATGAATTGCATAATCTCTGAAAGAAAAGTGATCTATCCACAAATCTTCTGTAATAATGAAAATAGTATAATATTAATGATTACAGGGAAAAATCCTCTCGTTTTTGTGTCATGTAATGGTGTAGCATTGTAGGATAAGCACTGGAATGCTGACTACAAGGTTGATAATTTAAACCCATCAGCTGCTACAGTTGCTATGAATTAGAACAGACTAGATGTCACTTAACAACAACAATAAATTTGCAAATAATGATTTTACAATTACTGTGTAATTTTACTTCTAAATGGTATTATGGGATATGCATTTTCAGTTCACTAGACTAAGAAATTGAAAAGATTGCATGACTTGTAGAAGACCTTACAAATAACAAGAGAAGACGGGACCATAACTGTAGATGCTTCATATTAGACACATAATCAAATGGTCTTCGGACTGAGAGCCAAAAATTCATGAAAAATTAGATTAGTGATATCTCTGAGGAGTTTAACATTTTTTCTCTACTGTTGTTAAGATGATTCAGACTCATAACAATACTATGGGGCAGAACAGACTTGCTCCATAGTTTGCGAGGTTGTAACTTTCTACGGGAGCAGAAAACCTCATCTTTCTCCTGCAGAGCAGGTGGTGGGTTTAAATGGCCCGATGCTTACCCACTGTGCCACCAGGACTCCTTCACTTTTGCTTAGTGGTCTTAATTCTTTAGAAAATGAGAAAAAAATATATAAATGGGGCAGATAGCAGCAACATATGGACTCCCACAAGATACAGAACGAGTAGGACTATCCTGTTTTGTTTTTTTTAAAGAGCTCAATAAATAATTAATAAATTAATAAAGCCAAGAGTTGTCTCCTGCAATTCTACAACTCTGACCTTGCTTTTACAGTAGGGATTCTGATAGCTAACTCACCTTATCTATGGCAACACATAGTTATTAAGACCCCGTCTAGCTAAGGGCTCTCTTAGCTCAGTCTCTTTCTATTAGTTTTCATCCTCCACAACTTTTGCACCCTCCATAAATCCTTGCAAATAAATACCTAATCAATGTACTTTGGGATAGACTCATCTTATTTTAATATTGTTGCACCCTTACTAGTAGAGTTGCCAGATTTGTTAAATAAAAATACTTTCAGAGTCCTCAGTTATTTTTAAATTTTACATGTAGAAACAGATAATACTTTTATTATAAGTATGCCCATATAACATTTGGGACATACATATACTAAAAGATTATCAGTTTACATGGGGATGTTGTATTTTATTTGTCAACCCTACTACAAGCCTTGACTCATGAATTCTCTACATCTAGACAACTACCCAGAGACTTTGAATGAGGGAAATGTATTTGCTTCTTATGTGGAGACTGTCAGATTAAATTAGGAGCCTATATTACATCCTATAGAAATTGTTAGTAAAAGAAGGCATTCAATTCTTCAAACATTTATTCTACCACAAGCAAAGATCTATTAGAAGTACCAGTGTGGATCCTGTAACTAAATTAAATATATTTTAATCACCAAGTAATTATGCATTCAGTTGTTGTTTCTTTCATTCAATAAGTATCATTATTATTTTTTTAGCCTACTATCTACTCCCGTAAAGATTTACACCCTCGGAAACCCTGTATAGGGTCGCTATGGGTCGGACCCGACTCGATGGCACTTAACAACAACAACAACAATTATGTCCAGGAGTCCTGTTGTGGCTCTGTGGTTTATAATGTGCTGGACTGCAAAGTCTGTTTGAATCTCAAAGTCAGCAGTTCAGGCTCACCAGCTGCTCCTCAGAAACCCTATACTGAGTGGCTATGGGTTATTTCTGACTCAAAGGCACTTAACAACAACAACAATTATGTACAGGGGAGCAGTGTGGCTCCATGCAATAAGCACTGGATTGTGAACCACAGGGTCTGCAGTTTGAGCCTGCCAGCTGCTCCATGGGAGAAATAAGAAAATTTCTGATCCCATGAAGACTTAAAGAGTCAGAAACCCTACACAGGGTCTCTATGAGTCAGAATCGACTTGATGACACGTAACAACAGCATTATGTACAAGGGGCCCTGTAGTGGGTTATGAGTTGGGCTATTAACAGCAATGAAAGCAGATTATGTTCACCAGTTGCTCCACGGGAGAAAAAAGATGAGGCTTTCTGCTTTCTTAAAGATATGTAGCCTTGGAAACCTCATACAGGGTCTCTATGAGTTGGAACTGACTCAAAAACACACAACCACTATCTCCACTACTATTATATATATCTGAATCTCTGTCTGTAGCAAACATTCAAGCGCTGGTAGTAAACATTCAAGCGCTTGACCAAAAGGATGAAATCCACTCAGAGGTTCCTTGGAAGAAAGATCTGGAGATCTTCTTCCGAAAGATCACAAACACTGAAAACCCTGTGAAGCACAGCTGTACTCTGATACACACGAGGTCTCCATGAATCAGAAATGAATTGATCATGACAGCTAGTTAATACGTGGAGTCCTGGTGTGCTGCTGTGGGGTAGTGTGCTGGACTGCAAAGTTGTCTGAACCAGGTTGGTAATTCAAGCTCACCAGCTGTTCCTTGGAAACCCTGTACAGGGTCTCTGTGGGTCGGAACCCACTCCACAACACTTAACAACAGCAGTTATAATACATGGAGTCCTCTTGTGATGCTATGGGCTAATGTGCTGGACTACAAAGTCCATTTAAATCTCAGGGTCAGCAGTTCAAGCTTACCAGCTGCTCCTGGGAAACCCTGTAAGGGTCACTATGAGTCAGAATCAAATCAACGGCACTTAACAATGACAACAACAAGTTATTATGTGTAAGGTTTCCTGATGGCACTGTAGGGAAAGTACTGGATTCCTAAGCACAGGTTGTCAGTTCAAACCCATAAGCTGCTCTTCAGGAGAAAGCTGAGGCTTTCTGCTCCCATGAAGATTTACAGCCTCGGAATCTCTATATGGGGTCACTATGAGTAGCAGTGAGTTTGGTTTTGGTTTTGGTTTTGGGTTATTATGTATGCCCAGAACCCATCTGTCAGTTGATTGTGTTGTGGTGACTTGCATGTTGCTGTGAAGTTATACCACCCGTATTTCAAATACCAGCAGGGCCACCTGTAGTTAATAGCATTCAGTGGAGTCTCCCGGCTAAGACAGACTAGGAAGAAAGGTCTGGCCATCTACTTCTCTAAAAATTAGCCAATGAAAATTCTATGTATCACAATAGAATGTTGTCCCATATAGTGCTGAAAGATGAACCCCTCTGTTGAAAATACACTCAAAATACACAGTGGCTACAACAATGGACTGGAGCAGACCAATGCTTGTGAAGATGGCATAGGACCAGGCAACATTTCCTTCTGTTGAACATGAGATCATTATGAGTCAGAGGCAACTCACTGGCAACTAACAACAAAGTATGTGCATTGTATATACTAAAAAATCCTCCAATCAAACTCACTACCTTTGAGTTGATTTTAGACTCATAGCGACTGTGTTTAGTGTTTCTAAGGCTGTAAATGTTTATGGAACACAAAGTTTCATTTTTCTCCCATGGTGGGGCTGATGGATTTAAACGCTGACTTTCTGGTTAGCAATCCAGTGCTTACCCCATAGTACCACTAAAAGTCCTTAGCATATGTTAAGAGGTAAGGTTTGTTGTTGTTGTTATTAAGTGCTGTCGAGTCGTTTCCGACCCATAGCGACCCTGTGTAAGGTCTCCAAGGAGCAGCTGGTGAGCTTGAACCACCGACCTTGCAGTTCAAACTGACTTTACAGTCTGGCGCATTAACCCACAGCACCACACCAGGACAAATAGTGCAAGACCCGCGCATAAAGTGCAGGACAATTTGAGAGCGCAAAATAATTGATTTGTTTTTAACCACAGCTAAGGGGAGGGAAGGAAACTCATATTTGTGATGTGTCTGTTGTGCTTTCATAACATACCTTAATCCTCATTCAGTTAAGTGATGCTATTACAATTTCACAGAAGAGAAAACAGACGCTTCAAGAAATTAAATGACTCACCTAAAATCACACATCTAGCACGTAGCTAAGTCAGGGTTTGAACCATACTTTGCTGTTCTTTTTTCTGATTCCGCAGAGCATATCGTTTATATTATAAGTTGTCACCACTAAGCAATTATTCTTTGAAAACATTTGCCAGCTGCAAATCTGTAACTCTTTACATGAAAGATGAGTTCTTTTGTCCTGTGCTCTCATCTGCCTACTTGTATAATTAATCAGTATTCTGGTAGCATAGTGGTTACGAATCGGGCTGCGAACCTTAAGGTCAGCGGTTCGAAACTACCAGCCGTTCTGCAGGAGAAAGATGAGGCTTTCTACTCCTGTAAAGATTTACACCCTCAGAAATCCTGTACAGGGTCGCTATGGGTCGGAACCGACTTTACGGTACTTAACAACAACACCTTTTTTTATTTTTATATCACACTAAATGCCAGCCTTTCAATATGTCAGCAGCCCAGTGTGCAGTTTGTGGAGATTCAGCTCTGTCACTAATTTGCAGTGTAATATGGGCCATTGATTTCCTCTCACTTTTGTGCTGTCGGATAATCATCAGACAATACAGTGGGTCACATACTTTGGAGTTCTGCAGATCTGAGTTTGTTTCCCGTCTTTAACAAAACTTAGTGGAATAAACTTGCACACAACACTTAATCACTTTATACCTCAGCTTCATTGTTTTGTTTTCAGGATTAAAAACAGTACATATGGCAATTAGCATAGTACCAGAAATCAGGTACGTCCACAATAAATGTTTACTCTGTTATCATTATTATTGTAAATAATTTAAGTAGCAAGATGATATGTAATTCTCTTTCTCTTTTAGCATTTTAGGAGTTGATAAAAAAATAAAAAATTACTGTGATCTAGTTGGAAATCTGATATCCTGGAAACAAAATATCAATATAAACATATCAAAATTATCTTTTCAGATATAACATGGGATTATCTTTGTTTGCTTTAACTTCTACCTGGTTGCATTTCTTTGTCAATGTGATTAGAACATTCTGAATTAGTATTGCTTTCCATAGTTTACAAAATGATTGCAAATGCATGCTCATTTTACTTGATGAGACAAGTAGTTAATATCCCATTTAGCAGAAGAAGAAACTGAAGTTAAAAGCAGTAAGCTGATTAAGCCTCAACTTCAGAATTCATGTGATACAGAGTTGGGACTGGAACCTAAGTTTTGAGGAAATAGATCCTGTGTGCTGTACTGGTGGGCAGTGGGTGGCTAAGGTATGAACACTGCCATGTGACATTTAGAACTATTCAAAGGACTTCATTACTAAACGCTGTATTTCCATTGTCTGCTTACCTGACATATCACTCTGAATGGAGACAAGTCAAGACACATAGTCTTCAGCAGACAAGTAGGGATAGAAAGAGAAAAAGAAAGACAGAGAGAATTCCATATGTTGCCTTGTAATTCTTTATGTGCTTAAAACATATCTGAAATAAATGACTGACTAGTTATGATGGACAAAATCTAGGTTTGCCATTTCAAATGGCAAGAGATGTTAAAGAAAGTCTCCATCTGCAAGCTCAGTTTATTAACCTATAAAAGGGAAATGATAAGATTGCACATAAGCTTATTCATCTATAAAAGGGAAATAATAAACTGTGCATGTTTACTTAATCTGATTATTATGAGAACTGGAAGAGATGATTCATGATAACAAAAACAGTTCATATTTATTGGCTATTAACTATGACCCAGGTATTGCTTCTATTTGTTTTGTCTCTTATGTAATGTTTATGATTTATTTTTTTTGTTTTTTGAGAAAGTCACTATTAATATTCTCTTTTTAAATATGAGACACAGCAAATTAACTTATCTCCAGTCACATTTTCAGTTATTGGTGGAGCCAGATTTAGGAGTCTTAGCCCAGAACACATTTTCGTAAGCCTTTGAATATTATTAGTTACAATAATAAAAAACACAAAAGCAAAACATACAAACATAACAACTATTCAATTCTCAAGGGAATTATAACCTGTCACTATATCATATGCATATATATTTAAAAATTATTCCAAATTCCAAATGTTCATTGACACTAGAGGTAGCAAGTGAAGCACATTTAACTAAATCCTACATTCACTGTGTTAGAAGACACCTCAGAGATCAAGCATAAGGTAGGCCTCTTGTCTCCTATGTCCCAGTTCAGCACTCTTTTCATGGTGCCTGGGGTCCCCCCACCTTTTCCCTCTTGTTCTGATTCTGTTCAGCATACTTCCTCCAATCATGGCCTGCATAATGCATGAGTTGTGAGCAGAGACACTTACCCGCTTGGCAGGTCAGGATTAAGACAAGCAGGCCCAGGACAATTGTCAGCCTAAATACTGAGACAGCCATTCTTGCAGCACTGGGTATCGGGGCAGATAAATTGCTTAGATTCATCTGAAGCCTTGTTCCATTTATAAGACCTTAATAGGTGACATCAGCTGCTATGGAATTTAGGTTGTTGTGAAAGATGCCTGCGTTGCTTATTGTTCCATCTGTACTAATGAGCCCTGCCCGATCTTTTAAACCAAACGTTTTTCCTGTAGAGAAAGAAAAACCCTCTTGGTTTTTATAATGTGCATTTATAAACAGTGCTGGAATAACTTTTTCGGGGGAATTTCAATGCTAGTGCAAATAACTGCAGAAGCATTGGGCAGAATTGCTATTGAGCTACAAGGAACAAGAAACATATCTGATTGGTGAGGTGTGCCTGCTTATAGTTTGCAAAATGAGCTTGCATACTTCCTTACTCCCCTTCCTGTGCTCTGTTTTTTATACCCATATTCGGAGCGAATCACAATGCCCACAGGGCACCATCTTCTGCCCGTGCTAGTTCTTCTTCCCAGGATACTCTCCCCACCCTCTGCCCTTGCAGCATTGCTGCTCATTCTTCATGTTAAGGTTCAAACGTGAAAGCTTCATGACAACCTTTCCACCATGTTCCAGACTGAGTATACTGCTCCATAAGCTGTGATATGGAAACTAGACTCACTGTATGTTATTGTTAAGTGTGGCTCTGAATAGGGTTTCTGAGGAATGGCTGGTAGGTTTCAACTGCCAATCTTTGGTTAGTAGTCCAGTGTTTATCCTACAGTGTCACACCAGGACTCTGACACACTGTATAAGAATTATTTTCAAAATTCTCTTCTTCTTCAGCCTGCGGACTTTTTAAGGGAAACTCGGGATCTTCAAGTACCTTAATATGGTGGTGATGATGTGCCGTGGAGTCGGTTCTGATTCGTAGTGACCCTGTACAGGGTTTCTGAAGCTGTAAATCTTTATGGGATCCGAAAGGCTCATCTTTCTCTCGTGGAACAACTGGTAGTTTTGAACTGCTGACATTGAGGTTAGCAGCCCGATTCGTAACCACTATGCTACCAGAGCTCCTACCTTAATATAATGCTTAGTATTTGTTGTGAATTGAATTGTGTCACTGAAAATGTGTTGGAAATCTAACCTCCATACCATGGATGTAATTCTGCTCAGAAATAAGTTTTCTGTGTTATTAGACCATGCCCAACAGTAGGATGGGTTCTATTTGCAATTGCTTCTAAGTTATAAAAAGAACAAATTTGAGACAGAGACACACAGGGGAAGGCAGATTCTATGTAAGGATCACCTACAAACCAAGGGACATCCAGGGCTACCCACTGACAAAAATGGAATTCAAACATCCACCCCGATTTGAACTTTTAGCTTCCATAATTGTGAAAAGATAAATTTCTGTTCTTTAAAACCACCTTGTGATAACAGCACCTGGAAACAAGCAGCTTTGACTTTACTTCTGGAAGTTTGATCTGGTGATAGGAGAAACTTCTGATGTGCTCCAGTTGGTTCCTGTTGAAATTTTTCCACTGAAAATCTGTATACTCTTAGATGACAAGGCTATTTTTCACAGACTTGAATACAGATAACTTGAGGCACATAGCAAATATAAAATATTTTTTAAATGATGATTTAATTAAATAATTTGTACTCAATAAAAAGGAATGTTGATCTTGAGATGCTGCTATGTATTTCAGTAGCAAACACTCCAGGGGATAGATTTTGTCTTAAATGCCGAAGATCCTGGTTATCCTAAGGAATGCTATAAATTCAGTTAATTGAATTGAGAGCTTGGGGAACACCAAACTTATAGACTGACCAAAACTTACGGATTATGAATTTCAGAAGACCCTTTTATAAGTAACAAACCTGATGGATCTGGAAAAGATACAGCCTTTTCCAGTACACAGAGCCAAGATTTAGACATGACCGTATTATTTCCCATTTAGTACATTTTTAAAAAAAAAGCTTTTATTATGAATTCAATGAAGATCATTAATAGGGCAGATCATCAGTTTTACATTCAACAGATGCATTCAATGCTTACAATCATCTCCATGCTCCATCAGTTAACAGTATTTACCTCTATTACTTCCCTCCCCCCTTTTGAGGTATACATTTTTGTTGTTGTTGTTGTTAAGTGCCGTCGAGTCGGTTCCGACCCATAGCGACCCTGTACACATACCACATTGAAAATAAACATTTGCATTTAGTACTTTTTTACAAATCATCAGATTGCTTATTAAAAGTGTTCAGGCAGCTAAGCTTGGGCTCTTTGAAGATTGGATCCTCTAGGTCTTGACAACCGATTTTCTCAAAGGGAACATGATCTTGTCTCTCTTATAGAAAGAGTTTTGATCTAGAGATAATAGTCCACATTAGGATGCTTTCAGTGAGTTAAATTTAATGCATCAGGGTCACTGTTCATGATAGAGCTTTGATTTGTGCTTGGCTAAGGAGCTGGATGCCTCTGTAGGCCATTCTTTGGGTCTTGGCATGTGGCTACATTTGTCTGAGGAAGGATAGCAGTACCTTTTACTTTGTTTAAGCTTTGAATTCACAGGACCTATGGATTACATCTCAATGTAAAGAAAACAAAAATTCTCACCACTGGACCAATAAACAACATTCTTATCAATGGAGAAAATATTAAAGTTGTCAAGTACCTCATTCTTCTTGGATCAACTATCAACACTCATGGAAGCAGCAGTAAAGAAATCAAATGACATATTGCATTAGGCAAATGTGCGGCACAAGACCTTTTTAAAGTGTTAAAGAGCAAAGATGTCAGCTTGAGGACTAAGGTGCACCTGACCCAAGCCATGATGTTTTCAGTAACCTCATATGGATGCGAAAGCTGGACAGTGAATAAGGAATACCATAGAAGAATTGATGCTTTTGAGTTATGGTGTTAGAGGAGAATACTGAAAGTGCCATGGGCTGCCAAAAGAACCAATAGATCTGTTTTGGAAGCAGTGCAATCAGAGTGCTCCTTGGAGGCCAAGATGGCCAAACTTTGTTTCTCATACTTTGGACATATTGTCAGGTGGGACCAGCCACTGGAGAAGGATATCATGTTTGGTAAGGTGGTGGGTCAGAGATGGATTGGTCAAGTGACAGCATCAAGGGACTCACGCATGGCAACAGTTGTGAGGTTGAACCAGGATCGGGCAGTGTTTCGTTCTGCTGTGCATAAGGTCCCTATGAGTTGGTACCGACTGGATGACACCCAGTAACAATAATCTGCTCAGAAGAGTGTGTATTTTTCTAATTCACCAAAAGAGCACTGTAGAGGCAGGCAAAGGCTCTAGTGACTGCCACCTGGGAGGGAGGTCTGCTGACTATTCTAGCATATCAGTTGGATGAGCTGTGCAGACAAGATCAGCGGCTTTCTGAGGTCTGGTATCAAGGAAATAGTGCTGCCTTAGTGTCCAGTTTGCTGGTTTCTAGTCGTGCCAGTACATTAACTCATTGTGGGACCCCGGATCAGTGCCCTCCAGGACGTGACTCTCAATTTCCTCACCTTGGGTGCTCTTTACTCTTTTCTTCTATTGTTTTATTCCTCTTCACTTTCAGGTTTCAGCTAGAATCTCTCTCTCTCTCTTTTTTTTTTTTTAGTGAAAACTTCTGTGACCCTCTAATTCCATACAGATAACAGTATTATCATCTTTAATAACACTGCACTCTTCCTTCTTAGCATTTAAAAGTTAATTTTTTATTTGCTTATTTACTGCATGTCTTCTCAAGACATGTTAAAGTCCAAGAGGGAAGGGCTGTGGCTTGTTTTGTTCACTGCAGTAGCTCCAGTTGCTAGGGTAGCAGCTTACACATAGAATAGACCCAACATATATGAATTAAATAAATTAAGGAATGAATAATTTTTAAACCAGAAGCCTGGACTCCTGCAATAGTTGTGCTATTAATTATCTGTGCAAATTCTGGCAAATGAATGATACCACTCGAGTCTCAAATTTCTTCATCTGTAAAATTGGGACCTAATATAGCGTAGTGGTTATGAATTTGTCTGTGAACTGCAAGGTCAGCAGTTCGAAAATACCAGCTGTTCCGAGGGAGAAAGATGAGGCTTTCTGCTCCCATAAAGATTTACAGCCTTGGAAACCCTGTACAGGGTCGCTATGAGTCGGAACCGACTTCATGGCACATAACAACAACAACAACAACATAATTTCTGGCCAATTTATCTGCACATTTTTAAGTAAAATGAAAGAACAAAGATGAAATGCCTGAAAAACTAAAAACTATAAAGAATCTTTATTACGTCCCACATTAATAGCAGCTAAGAAGCTATGACTTACTCTCCAATGGCATAGGCAAATGAATTTGACTTTAGTTAGAGAAGGAACTGAGATTATAACAGAGGGATCACACCTAAACTGAGAAGAGAATAGTAAGTTCCTTCTTTTTAAGATAAGATTCTAGCTTGGCAAAATGGTACAGGAATGAAAAGAATAAGACATGCTCTCATTCTAATGGACAGTTCCATGTACAATTGAAAATCTTTAAAATGCTTCATCAGGGTGGGAAGTTTGGTTTGACAATCTCATTTTGGAATTTCAACATATGTGACTGGCACATATGTTTCAAACCACTGACCTTTCAGTTAGCAGCCAAGCACTTTAGTCAATATGGCACCAGAAACCAAACCCACTGCCCTCAAGCCAATTCTGATTTATATTGACCTTATGGAGCAGACTGTCTCATCTTTCCCCGGTGAAAGTGCTGGTGGCTTTAAACCATGAACCTTGTGATTAGCAGCCCAATGCCTAACCCACAGTACCACCAGGCTCCTTGATGCACCGCCCGGGCTATGTTTACTTACCATGAGCTTTGAGGTCAGACAAGGCTGGGTGCAAGTTTCAGATTTGCCACTTATAAGCTATGTAACTTCATGATGTTGAAAATATTTCTTAATTTCTTTGTACCTTAGATCCATTTCTATAACTGATACTTCTTATGGTGGTTATAAGAACTGAATGAGGAAATACATACAAATAGCACAGAGCTTTACACACACTATGTGATAAATGTTGTGAAGTGCCATCGAGTCGGTTTCGACCCATAGTGACCCTGTATAGGGTTTCCAAGGAGCAGCTGGTGAGCTTGAACTGCAGACCTTGAAGTTCAAACTGACTTTGCAGTCTGGCACATTGACCCACAGCGCCACACCAGGATATGGTGAATACATGATAATATTTTAGTTGTTATTCTATTCTGCTTTACCTCAAATTGTTCCAGAAGAGGGAGTGACAGTCATACAAGCCACATCAAACCTCAAAGCAAACCCTTTGTTGTCGAGTGGATTCCAACTCATGACAACCTCAAGTGTTCAGAATATAACCGCTCAATTGGTTATTTAAGGCTGTAACCTTTTGGAAGTAGACCGCAAGTGCACCTCTCTTTCAAGGCTGGGTGGTTCAAAATCTTAACCATTTGGCTAGTGGTCAAGTGCTTAACTGTTTGAGCCACCCAGGGACTCCACCAGAAGCATAAGGGCAATAATGATAATGATAATAATAATTTGTTGTATAACAGTGCAGTAGAGTTGGTTCTGACCCATAGCGACCCTGCAGAGGGTTTCTAAGGAGCAGCTGTTGAGCTTGAACTGCCGACCTTGCAGTCCAAACCGACTTTGAAGTCCAACGCACTAACCCACAGTGATACACCAGAACTCCAATAGTAACATGTTGTTAATAAGAAGCAGATGCTACCTACTCTGCTCAGATGCCAAAGTAGATGCAACATAACAACTAATATGTTAGGAAGTTGCCATTATTATCTTCATTGTATAAATAAAGAAATTCCATCTTGGAGAAGTGAAGTAATTGTCACAGGGCTACAAATGTGTACAAGCTAGATAGAGCAAGCAAGTAAACAGAAGGACGCATGACTCCAAAGTCTGTACTCTTCACTGTCCTTCAGGTTCATGACAAAAAGCCTGGGCCTAGCAAAAAACGCAACCGTCATCAGCCTACTTTTCCACAGATACATTTGTGTTTGCTTTGTTTTTCCCAGTAGCATTTTTTTTTTCCTGTTTGTTGTTGCTGTTGTTAAGTGCTGTCAAGTCAGTTCTGCTTCATAACAATCCTGTATAGTTTCCAAGGAGTGGCTGGTGACTTTGAACTGCTGACCTTGCAGTTCAAACCAAACTTGAAGTTGAGTGCTTATCTTATGGTGCCACACCAGGACTTCTGCTTTTAGATTTCAATTATTTTTTATTGTGATAAAAATAGTCGTCTCAACATTCTTCACATATGCAATTTAACCTGGGAATTTCAGGCCAGGTCTCCTCATTCATCTCTGCCGTCACTCACTTTATAGGAAATACCAGTTGCATCCTCCTCAGAAAGTGATCTGGAGATAGTAAGTTGCAAGATAAAATGCAAGAAGCCAGGCTATATTTACATATTTTATTACTATATTTTTATGCCAAATATTGCATGGAGCATACTTAAACTACAAAAAAATAAAAGATATTCATTGTTTATCTAAAACTTAAATCTAACTGGAACATCTGTTTTTTTGTTTACTGAATATTATAACCTTGCAAAAGAGGTCCCCATGACAGTTTCCTTACACAGAACTTCAGTT
The DNA here is from genome assembly GCF_000296735.1 of Chrysochloris asiatica. NCBI lineage: Eukaryota > Metazoa > Chordata > Mammalia > Afrosoricida > Chrysochloridae > Chrysochloris > Chrysochloris asiatica. The sequence goes on along the minus strand of NW_006408798.1, from coordinate 447,553 downwards.
AAAGAGGGTAGCAGTTTAGGAGATCACCTCAAGAATTAGAGTAGGATGTAAGAAGCTCAAATCACCTATAAAAACAGCAAGTTATTGAAGGTGTCTAGGTCCACATTAGAAAGAAAAGCCTGATTATATATTTCTGAAAATCAGCCAATGAAAATCATACAGACCCTGGGAGCCATCAAGGCAAGTGGTCAGGTTCCATCAGGGCAAACCCCCTTCTAAGATTAAGACTCAAAGGGAATACATGAGCAGGCATGTGGTCTTGCTGCTGACCATGTTGGTCACCGAGATGGGAAGTGGGGAAAAACAGCAATGAAGATGTGAGCTAAGTCTGACCACATTCAATAGACCCCTGTCAACCCGGGTTGAGACCTGGTTGGCCAGCAACATGGCAAGATCTGGGGACTCCTGGGTCTGGAGACAGTGACATGGTCACAGAGGACTAGAGTGGAGATTGAAGCATCCATCTGATATGAAGAGAGGGAAGATGCACAAGATCACCCGTATTTGCAGGTAGTTAACTACTTGTCCTGGCTTCAATGGCTGGATGATCAGAACTCAATTAGAAGAAGAAAGAAGAGGAACAAAAGAGTGATCTGCTACAATTTGATGAACTTGACTTATGCTTGTGGATGTAGTTGCTCAAAGGAGAGAACAAATCTTTACAGTGAGGATCATTCCCACTCCCTCGGTACACAGCATCGACAGGGATGGACAATTTAGACATTGGCTACCTAAAATGGGGGTGGGGTGGGGCTACAAAGGCATGAAGTGACTGGCTTACAAGCTTTCAAGGGGAAGTCTAGTTCCAGAGGGTGTGGGGGAAGGTAGAATCTCCACTGAGTGGTTTCCAATGTGTTTGGATGGGGCTGATGAAAGGAGATGAGGAGAAGACTCTTGTGATTCAATAGTGAATAGCTGCTATCAGGACTGACTGTGAGTGTTGGAAATGTAAAGGTAGACAAGGATCTCACAGT
>NW_006408798.1:442073-445830 GCF_000296735.1 Chrysochloris asiatica | reverse complement strand
AGGTTTGTAATGAGTTGGAATCAGTTTGATGGCAGTGGATAGGTAGACCCATAATGAAAAGATCAATTCTTCTCTTGTTCTTGGTTCTTTTCAGCTAAACTTTCAGACCCACCCTGGAAGAGATATATGTGTTTTTAGGCAGGGTTCCTATGGTGTCCACATGCCAAGGAGTGGCCATAATCTTTGTTACCTTAATCACCTTTCAACATATAGCTGATAATTGGGTCAATCCTCATGCCATAGATGTATTTGTTCATTTCTTATTTAGTAAACATTTATGGAGCCTACACTGTTTGTTGGATACTCTTCTAGGCACAGGGAATAATAAATGAAAAACACAAGCCCCTGACCTTGTCATTATTGAGAAGACAAATATGTAACCAAATAATTGCAGTTAAATCTGAGAAATGCTGATGGAGCTATGAACAGATTCCTATAGGGCACTTTAACAGGGAGTGGTGAGCACTTCCTAGGGGAGCAGGGTTATGGAGGAATTATTTGTTTGGGGCCTTGAAAGATGAGTGTGTATGTGTTCGCTAGGAAAGCAAGGTATGGAAAAGCCACTTAAGGTAGGAGCAAAGACATATGCAAAGACATGGAGGTGTGGAAGAGAATGGTGTGTTTCTAGGAATGAGCTGTCAAATTCTTGAGGGTTTATATTGGAAGTGAATTTAAAGTGAACTGAGTCTTGAAATTTGTTTTGCTTAATGAACATGTGAAGAAAAAAAATAATGGAGCAGAGAGAAAAAGTAAGGGAGATCTAGCTAATTGGGATGTTGTTGTTATTGTTAGGTGCCATGGAGTCAGAACCGACTCATAACGACCCCATGTACAGCAGAACGAAACAATGTCCGATCTTGGGTCAACCTCATTACCGCTGCCACACTTGAGTCCATCAATGATGCCACCTGGCTGATCCATCTCGTTGGGGGTTTTCCTCTTTTTCTTTGACCCTCCATCTTACCCAGCATGATATCCTTCTCCAGCGACTGTTCCTTCCTGACAATATGTCCAAAGTATGAGAGACAAAGTAGCTAATTGGGATAGGAACTAAAATATATATCTAAGGATTAAAACTCTTAGCTAGAAGTTTTCTTCTGTTCTTATGGACATATTACAAAGTCATAAGAGCATCTGTATCCATCCTATTATGTGAGCTAGAATTAAGAATTTTCTTTCTTTTTTTTTTTTTTTCTTGCTGTATATCTAATCTACTCACAAAGTCCAATCAATTCTTCTTCTCAACCATTTTTCAATATATAAAATTCTCATTTCACAATAAATGTCATAGTTTGGGACTTTGACTTGACTAATACTTCCTAATATCTGCCTCTCCTCATTCCAAGATAACCTCAACAGTGTTGTGATTTTTATTTTTCTAAAACACAACTATGTTTACATCTCTATCATTTCCATGGCTCCTTACTGCATATAGACTTGCTATTCTTAAGTGCCCTTGAGTTGGTTCTGACTCTTAGTGACCTTGTACAAGATTTCTAAGGGGCAGCTGGTGGGTTTGAACTATAGACCTTGAGGTTTGCAGTCCAGTGCTGATCCACAGTGCCACACAAGGAATCCTACATAGTGATAAATCCCTCCATATTTCACTTGCTACACCTTAGTTTAATTTTAGTAGTGGTGTAGAATATTTGTACTTCTTAGAAAGCAGAGTCTGGATCCAGTTGACTGAGTTCAATTTGTGACATAAATTTAATATTAATTTGACATATACTGTTATTTACACAGTTCTTGTTTACCTCTATCTGCTCTGACTAAACAGATTATTACCCTGCTTGTTACTAACACTGTGATTTAGAAAACTGCTTATACACTTCAGTTCTCCATCTTCAATGTGATGTCAATAAAAGTCTCAACCTCATAAAGTTGTTGGGAAAATAAATGAAATCCTCCATATAAAGAATTTAGTACAAGGCTTGTTTGTACTAAATGATTGTTTGACTTATAACCATCAGCTCTTCAGCGATGTAACTTCCTTCCCTTATCTTACCAGACATACCTCTGGACCCATCGTTATTCTGTCACTATTCTTGTCGTGGTGTGGTGCTGTGGGATAATGTGTCAGACTGCAAAGGCATTTGAACTGCAAGGTCAGGGTTCAAGCTCACCAGCTGCTTCTAGGAAACCCTATACAGGGTCACTATGGGTCAAAATCGACTGGACAGCACTTAACAACAACAGCAATTCTTATTCTGCTTGGGGTATATAACTCTAACCTATTGATACTTTAATATGTTGCTTTTAATTTGTGTGAACCAGTTGCTGGAGAAGGATATCATGTTTGGTAAGGTGGAGGGTCAGAGAAAAAGAGGAAGACCCCCAAGGAGATGGATTGGCCAAGTGGCAGCATTGATGGACTCAAGCATGGCAACAATAGTGAGGTTGGCCCAGGATCGGGCAGTGTTTTGTTCTGCTGTGCATAAGGTTGCTATGGGTCAGTACCGACTCGATGGAACCTAACAACAACAACAATGTGTGTGTGTGTGTGTGTGACTTAGGAGTTGCTATGTGTTACAGAGAAGAACTGCTCCATAGGGTTTTCTTGGATGTGAATTTTACACAAGCAGACTAGTAGGCCTTTCTTCCAAGTGTAGCTAAGATGGGTACCAACTGCCAACCTTTTGGTTACTAGCCAACAAGCACAAACCATGTGCACCAATCTTCATTTTTCAATACATTTTCAAATATTACGTCCTTGGGAAAGACATTGTGACCACATCCCTGTCCTAACCCTTGGAAGAATTAATCACTTCTATGGACTCATTCTGCACACACGTCTATTATAGCATTTATTACCTTGAATCATAAGTTATTGTTTATATATATTTGCCACCTCCATTAAGCCACAGGCTCCTTAAGCATAGATCATACATTCTTTAGCCTCAGATATCCTTTGCCTAGCATCATGACTAGCATGACTAGTAGAAAGTGTTGAATAAATGTAGTGGGTGTTGAATAGATGCTTGTTATATGTGTAAATGGACAATTGGGGTCAGTGGCAGAGGTAATTCCTGAGTCCCACTGCAACATTGAGGCACAGGGATCAGGTGTAAACAAGGAAGATAGTTAAGAGCCCAGCAGCTTTTGTTTTTCTAGTAGCTTGAAATTTGGCTGAGGGTGGAGGTGACATTCCAGATGAGGTACTATGTCTTACCTCACTTTGCTACGTATTGGATTCTGGGCGCGGGGGAGGGCTGGATTTAAAAAAAATGATCATGCATAAATTAATAATTTGTAAATAGTACATTTCCCCTAATTGTTAAGACCATAAAACTCAATCCACAGAGCAAATGTTCTGTGCTCAACTCTCAGTTCATTGCCATTGTATTGATTATGATTCATAGTGACCCTATATAGCATTTCTGTGGCTGTAAATCTTTATGGGAGTAGCGGTGAGTGACTGGTGGGTTTGAACTACCAACAGTGAAGTTAGCAGTCCAGTAACTATCCTACAGTTCCACCAGAGCTGTATATAGTTTGTGCTGTTCTTATATTGGTTCCAACTCATAGCTACTCTGTATAGTGTTTTCGAGGCTGCAAATTTTTGCAGGAGTAGAAAGTCTCATTTTTCTCCCTCTATGCGGCTGGTCTTCCAAATTTCTTGGCATAGATGAGTGAGTGCCTCTAGTGCTGCCTCACTTTGCTTAAAGATTGCAATTAATATTCCATAAATTCCTGGTGCCTTGTTCTTTGCCTATTCCTTCAAAGCATCTTGGACTTCTTCCTTCAGTATCATTGG
>NW_006408798.1:439222-441123 GCF_000296735.1 Chrysochloris asiatica | reverse complement strand
CAGCCACTGACCTTGTTGTTCACAGTTCAGTGCTTATCCTACATATATTTTATCTATTCCAGATAGATGAAAGCTGCCTTATAGGATTTTTTTGAACCAAATAAATTAATGGAGTTGAAAATGAAAACTTATTAAAAACTTGTATAAAATCATTACAGATACTCGAGGTTCTATTACAAGATAATGCCAATCCCAAATAATGTTACACTTTCTGGAACATGCTTTTTGGATTAGTATATGAATCATAATGTTAGAATTGAAAACGAGCTCATAGAATTCATCAAACCCTACATAAAGCTTCAAGAGGTAAAAGGATGTAAAGTGAGAGCTGGCCAGTGGCAAAGCTCAGAATTTCCATGCTTTCATAAAAAAATCCCATGAGGGCAAAGGTCTTATTTCCATTCAGATTAGGTTGTTTGTACAAGAGGGAAAATCATGATAGGGAGAAGAAGAAGGGTGAAGGAAAGTGAAGTAAGAACAGACTGTGCTGAATGATCAGATGGAAACAGGTAATAGGGCATGAAGTGCTGAAATCAAGGGCACATTGTCATTTATTTGGCATAAAAATATAATGAAAAAATCCATCTTTTGCTTATGATGTAGAAAGCTAAAAAGAGTGTCATTTACAGCTTTATATAAACAATAACCCAAATAATGGACTAAATTACAAACTTTTTGAATCTGTCAGAGCTGATGTCTTGAAGCAAATAATTAACACAAAATCAAAGACAGGTGCCTTCAATGAATGATAGATGAAAACTTTCAACCATAATTATATAATCAGCAAAAACATCTTTCAAAAATGAAGGATAAATTGCGACTTTTCAGACAAACTAAAATTGCAAAAATTTATTTATGTCAGATCTGTAGAGAACAAGTAAATTTATTCAATCATAAAAAGTATAATCCTGGAGAGCAATTTTTGTTTACACAAAGAAATGGAGGAGTAATGAAAATCAGGGATCAAACAGAGTGCCATTCTGCTCCTCCAACATCAAGGACCACAGTCTTTGGTGTATGGATTGCACCTCAATGTAAAGGAAAAACAATCCTCACCACTGGACCAATAAATAGCATCATAGTCAATGATTGAAAAAAAAATGAAAAAATGATTTAAAAAGAGATTCAAGTTGTCAATAACTTCATTTTTGGTCGATCCACTATCAACACTCTTAGAAGCAGTAGTCAAGAAATCAAATGACATATTGCATTAGACAAATCTGCTGTATAAGACCTCTTTAAATTTTTAAAGAACAAAGATGTCAGTTTGAGGACTAAGGTATGCCTGACTGACCCAAGCCATGGTATATGACTAACACTATATTCTTGTTAAAGTTGATAGTGAATAAAGAAGACTGTAGAGGATTGATAGATTTGATTAACAGTGTTGGAGAAGAATATTAAAAATACCACTGACTGCTAAAAGAACAAGATGTCTGTATTGGCAGAAGTACAGCCAGAAAGCTCTTTAGAAGCTAGAATTGTGAGACTTCGCTCCTCATCCTTTGGATACATTTTCAGGAAGAGCTATTCCCTGTAGAACATCATGCTAGGTAAAGTGGAGGGTCCAGCGAAAAAGAGGAAGTCCCAATTAGATGGATTGGCACAGTGGCAGCAGTAATGGATTCAAGCTTAACAAAGATGTGAGGATTGCACAGGACCTGGTAGTGTTGCCTTTCTGTTATGCATAGGGTTGCTACGATTTGGAACTGAATTGACAGCACCTAACAACCATAAAAACAAAGTAAAAGTTTGATAATGTGCACACACATTTTTGGTGGTCACAACTAGAAGATGCTACTTGTAGAGACCAGGGATTCTGCTAAAGGTCCTACAATGCACAGGATAGAGTGCTGCAACAAAGAATTATCCTTAACAAAATGTAAAAAGCTGTCATTGTG
>NW_006408798.1:422547-438227 GCF_000296735.1 Chrysochloris asiatica | reverse complement strand
AACGGCTTCTTGGTCCAGGTACAGATTCCTCATGAGCACAATTAATGTTCTGGAATACTCATAATTTGCAATGTTGTCCATTGCTTGTCATGATCCACGCAATTGAAAGCCTTTGCATAGTCAATAAATTACAGATAAACAACTTTCTGATATTCTCTGCTTTCAACCAAGATCCATCGGACATCATGGTTCTGATTCATAGTGACTGTGTATAAGGTTTCTGAAGCTGTAAATCTTTACGGAAGAAGAAAGATTCATCTTTCTCCCACAAATATGCTGAAGCATTTGAATTTCTGACCTTGCATTAGCAGTCTACTACTTTACCAGAACTCCTTAAAACTTGACATAAGTGAAGAAAAATATAAAATAAATGTTCCCTTATTTTTAATGACTCTAAAATATTGAGTAGAGCAAAAATAGTAGTGGAATATTGAATATTCATATCATATGTTGTTGCTGGTGTTGTTAGGCTTCCAGTCATAGTGACCCTCTCTATGCACAATGGAATTCAGCATTACTCACAATAGTTGCTATGTTTGAGTTCATTGTTGTAGCCACTGTATCAATACATCTCATTGGCTTTATTCCTCTTTATTGCTCACCCTCTAGTTTATGAAGCATGAGGTCCTTTTCCAGGGACTGGTCCCTCCTGATTACTTGTCCAAACAGTGAGAGACAAAGTTTTTCATTTTCCTTTCTAAGTGACCACCTGGCTTTACTTCTTCCAAGACAGATTGATTTGGTCTACCTGTCCACTATATATCCAATATTCTTCACCAACGCTATCATTCAAATGATTAATTTCTTATTCTACCTTTATTCACTGTCCAGCTTTCTCAACTGCTTCAAGTCCTCTTCATTTTCAGAAAGTAAGTTGTGCCATCTGTATATCAAACTTATTATTAAGTATTCCTTTAATCTTTCTTCACATAGTCTAGCTTCTCAGATTGTTTGATTAGTTTAGAGATTGAACAAATAATGAAGAAAGGTTGTTGAGACCCTGGCTTGGGTCAGGAGCACTTTAGTCTTCAAAGTTATTCATTACTTTTAGCATTTTAAAGAGGTTTTTGAAGAAGGTTTGCCCAATGCAATACATTATTTAATTTCTTGACTGCTGCTTCTATGGCCACTGATTGATTGTTGATCCAAATCCAAGGAAACTCTTGACAGCTTGTCTTTTCTCAGTTTATTATGATGTTGCATTATTGGTCCAGCAGTGAGGATTTTTGCTTTCATTATGTTTAGAGCTAATCCATATTAAAGTTCTATTCTTTGATCTTCATCAGTAAGTAAATAACAAAGATCATTATTAAGTGTTCATTTAATCCTTCATATAGTCTAGCTTTTCAGATTGTTTGCTTAGTTTAGAGATTGAACAAATATGGCAAAAGGAACTCACCATAATGTATACTTTTTCTAATTTTAAACCATTCAGTGTCCCCTTGTTCTATTGAGATGACTGCCTCTTCATCTATGTATAGGTTCCTCCTGAGTACAATTAAGTGTTCTGGAATTCCTATTCTTTGCAATGATGTTGTTGTTAGGTGCCATTGGGCTAGTTCTGACTCATAGTGACCTTATATATAACATAATGAAACACTGCCTAGTCCTGTGCCATCTGCACAATTGGTAAGCTTGAGTCAATTTATACTGCCATTGTGTCAATCCATGTAGTTTGGTGTCTTCTTTTTTCTTGTTGACCCTCCACTTTACCAAACATGATTGTTCCTTCTCTAGGAATTGATCCTTCCTGATAACATGTCCAATGTATGAGAGACTAAATCTTTCCATTGTTTCTGCTAAGGAGCAATCGGCCATTTTATTTCAAAATAGATTTATTCATTCTTTTGGCAGTGCATGGTACTTTCAATAGTTTTCACCAACATCGTAGTTGAAATGCATCTATTATTATCCAGTCTTCTTATCCATTGTCCAGCTTTTCCATGCATATGAGGTGGTTGAAAATACCATGACTTGGGTCAAGCTCAGCTTAGTTCTCAGAGTGACATGTTTGCTATCTAACACTTTAAGAGATCTTGTGTGGCAGAATAGCCTAATGCAATAAATCATTTAATTTATTGACTCCGGCTTCCATGAATGTTGGCTGTGGATCCATGTAAAGTGAAATACTTAGCAACTTCAACCATTCTCTATTTATTACATTATTTATTGGTCCAGTTGTGAGGGTTTTTGTTTTCTTTTCATTGAAGTGCAGACTATACTGAAAGATGTACTGTTTGATTTTTACCAGTAAGTATCTTATGCCCGCTTCACTTTCAGCAAGTAAGGTTTTATCACCTGCATATCACAGATTATTAATGAGTCTTTCTCAAATTCTAATGCATGTTTTCCTTCATGTAATCTAGTTTGTCAGATTATTTGCTCAACATAAAGATTGCACAAAATGGTGAAAGGATACTACATGATGCACACCTTTTCTCTTTTTAAATCATTCAATATCTCCTTATCCTGTTGGAATGACTGCCTCTTGGTCTATGTATAGGTTCTTTGTAATGTTATGATCTTTGTTATGATCCACAAAGATGAAATGCTTTACATAGTTTATAAATAACAGGTAAACAGTTTTCTGATATTCTATGCTATCTGGACAACAGACATATGATGTCAACAACTATATTTATTCCTCATTCCATGTCCTTTTCTACACCTGGTTTGAATTTCTGACAGTTCCTTCTCAATGTACTGTGAAACCACTTTTTAATTATCTTCAGCAAAATTTTACTAATGACAATTCAAAATGGTATATTAATGATGCTGTTCCATAAATTCCAGATTCTGTTGGATGATCTCTCTTTATAATAGCAACACATATGGATGTCTTCAATCAGTTGGCCACATAGTTTTCTTACAAATTCCTTGACCTAGAGGAGTGAAAACTTCAGGCATTTCATCCTGTATTAGGCTGCGAAGCTTATAGATGAATAAATATGTAGAAATTTATGTCAAGGCAATGACTTATGCCATTGTACAGGCTGGCAGGCTCAAAGTGTGTGGGCTAGATGTCAGACAGAAGGCTTTTCTTGATTTATGCAGTTACATGGGCAGGTGAACCTAAGGTCAGCCAAGTAAGCAACTGGCTGTGGTGGTAAATGAATCCAAAGTTTGCACGTAAGATGGCAGGCTGTTAATTCATCAGTTACAGAGGCTAATGAGTAACAAGACTAGCATACAATATGGTAGGATCTGCTGGCTCAATGCCAATGTAGCAGCGTTCAGATGATTATATATATATACACACACATATATACATATCTGTAGAGACTGCTAACCACATGGTTGGCAGTTCAAATCCACCAGCCACCCCTCAGAAACTCTGTAGAGGGTTACTGTGAGTTAAATCAGCTTGACAGCACTTAAAAACAACAATATATGTAGTATGACTGACATTCCACATGAGAAAGTTCAGGCTTGCTGATTTCACATAGATTTAAAGTCTTGGAAACCCTATACGAGGTTGACATGAGTCAGAACTGATTTTTTTTGTTTGTTTGTTTGTTTAAGTGTTTTATTGTGAATTATATGATAGATTACATTAGTTTTACATTCATTCTATCGTACATCGTATCATTGCCATGGTCACAGTCCCCTCCATGCATCATCAACCAATCAAAGGCTATACCCTGCAAGTCTGCCCCCTACACTATCCCCCCCCCACTCCAGTCTTCAGCACACAGTCGCTCTCCCTCTCTGGATCTAAGGTCCCCAGCTGCTCCTTTGCTCCATGTCATTGTCTTTGCCTCCATCACTCTGGGTAGGGTCCTGCTCTCAGCTCTTCTCCGTTGATGGTCCTAGGGACCTCCGTTCCTAGACTGAAAAGTTATTCCCTCCCTTCCTTGCTATAAAATGTCTACCTTTACATTTCCAACCTTCACAATCAGTCCTGATAACAATTATTCACTATTGTATCACAAGAGACCCATCTGCATTTCATCAGCTCCACTTAGACAGATTGGATACTACTCACTGGAGATTATGCCTTCCACCAGGCCCCCTGGCTCTAGGTTCCCTTTTGAAAGCTTGTAAGCCAGTCACTTCTTGCCTTTGTAGCACCCCCCCTCCTTTTTTTTGGGTAGCCAATGTCCAAGTTGCCCCTCCCTGTCTACTCTTTGTGTGGAGGGGATGGGAATGATTCTTGCTGTAAGAATTTGTTCCCTCTTTTGAGCTACTGCTTCCATAGGTGTAGGTCAAGTTCATCAAATTGCATGAGATTACTCTTTTGTTCCTCTTCTTTCTTCTTCTGGTTGAGCTCTGATCATCCAGTCATTGAAGCCAGGTCAAGTGGGTATTATCTGCAAGTGTGGGAGTTCTTGTGCATATGCCCTCTCTTCTTATCAGCTGGACGCTTCACTCTCCACATTGTAGGGCTTAGCTCGCCACTTCATTGTTGTTTTTCCCTTACTTCCCCTTATCGGTGACAAGCGTGGTCACCAATCAGAGCATGTATTCCCATTGAATCTTAGTCTTGGAAGGGGGTTTGCACTGAGGGACCCGATCACTTTCCTTGATGTTTCCTGGGCAAGCAACTTGTTTGTTCTTGTAGTAACAGTCCGTCTGCCTCCATTGTTTTGTATTTTTCCTGTAGGTTTTTCTTTCAAGAAGTATCTTCTATTCTTCTAGCCATTCCAGGCTCGTCCTTTCAAGTGGAAATTTCCCATCTCTGGAGATCTGGATGTGGTTCAGGCATCTACCTATAGTCTTATGTATTGCAGAGGCTCCGCAGGGAAGCCTCCTTCACTGGGCACGTTGTAGCCCCATTTTAGGTATTCCAATCAGTTATAGGCAGAAGACGGACTTATAAGCTTTCTATGGTGTTGTTTCTGACTATTCCTTTCTCTCTTCCTCCCCAGTATCTATTTTATATTATAATGCAAGGAAAACCAAGATTCAACAGCCAAGCATCTTAACATTATTCCCCCCTTTTCCCCATTCCAACAATGTCTCAATCTCTGTATCCCAGAGCCCTGTAGTTCCAAGGTTGTGCATACATCATTCTTTACCTCTGTCCCACATAGCCCATTCAAACATGCCTAATTGTTCTCCCATCTGCTTTGTTCTTCCATTCCCCTCTCCCTTCTTGTATATAGTCAGAACTGATTTGATGGCACTTAACAATAATAATAACATATACATATGGGTTACAAAAATTATCCACATTCTGGTTGTAGAATTTATTTTAATCAACTTTTAGAAAAGACAAGTACAGCACTTTTTGACATAAACTCCTTGCCTTTCAATACATTTTGTCCATCTGTCAACAAATTTTCATATTCCCTTACAAAAAAATGTTTTAGGTTGAGCCACTAATGTCTTCACTTCTTCATCAGAGATAAATCTTCATCCTTGAAGGGCAGCTTTCAGGGGACCAAACAAGATCAGGACTATAAAGAGGATGCTTTAACACCTCAAAACAAAGGTTTTAGAAATTGTCAACAATGTGGGCAGAGGTGTGTGGATGTGCATTGTCACGCAAGATCACAAGGCTCTTAGCTAGCAGTCCACTGCATTTAATACAAAGTTTAGGCTTCACTCTTCAGTGAGCATCTCACTGTAAGGAACACTGTTGGTTGTTGAACCTTTGTCCTGATAGTGTTCCAATATTGGCCCTTGAGGTTCTCAGAAAACCGTGAGCAATAATTTTTCCAGCTGATGATAGACTATTGAACTTATTCCTGGTTGGTGATTGAGGATATTTCCATTCCATACTATGCTGTTTACTCCCAGGCTCATAGTGATGAATCTCTGTCTAATCACTAATAAGCATTTTTTAAAAAGAAACTTTAAATTTCCTTGGCGTTTTGATCCAAATTTCATTTGTAGGTGTCTTGAGATGTGTCTGTTTATATTCAGTACCCATGTGGCACAAAATTTTCTAAACCCAAGTCTGTCGTGGATTATTTCATAGGCTCATTTGCGAAGGATTTTGCCACATAATCCAATGTCGCTCATCTATTTGACAGAATCATTTCAGGTGCGCGCTCAGTGCTATCATCAGCCTTGAATGTGGACAGGTGTTTTAATATAACCTTTGTTGTTGTTGTTAAGTGCTGTGGAGTCAGTTCCGACTCACAGCAACTCTCTCTAGGGTTTCTGAGGAGCGTCTGGTGAGGTTGAACTGCCGATCTAGCAGTTCAAAACAACCTTGCAATCCAGGGCATTAACCTAATGCACCACACCAGGACTCCAATGAGGATAATTTTTGACTCACACTTGTATATCTGGATATACAGCACTGGTCTGTCAGTTTGCCGTACTGTAGTAGCTTGTGTGTTACTGTGATTCTGGAAGCTATGTCACTGGTATTTTAAACACCAGAAGGGTCCCTGAAATCAGCTGAGAATCCAGATTTAAAAAAGACTTAGAAGGAGAAGACTGCTTTCAAATGCTTTTCCACTGAAAACCTTATGAATGCCAGTGGAACACTGTCAGATAATGCCAGAATATCAAAATTGATACATTATGTATTTTTTTTGTTGTGAAGTGCCATCGAGTCAGTTCTGACCCATAGTGACCCTGCATAGGGTTTCTGAGGAGCACTTGGTGATCTTGAACTGCCGACCTTGCAGCTCAAAAGACTTTGCAGTCTGGCACATTAACCCACAGCGTCACACCCAAACTCCCACATTATTTACAGCATTAGAATATTGTCAGATATAGTACCAGAAGATGAGCCCCTCAGGCTAGGGCTAAACTGACACACAACCTTAACTTTCACATGGATATTTATTGAAATATCACAATTGGCATTCTGTCAATTCCTAGAGTCTTCTTTGTTGACAATGCTGTCAGTGCAGTTTGGATTTCTTCCTCAAGTACCATTGGGCTTGATCATATAGTACTTTCTGAAATGATGAAAAGTTCATCAATTCTTTTTGATTCAGTGACTCTATATATTCCTTCCATCTATTTTTAATGTTTTCACATGGAAGCAAAAAATTGTTTTGAAGTGCTCAAGAGCAAAGATGTTAGTATGAGGAACAAAGCTCACCTGACCCAAGCCATAGTATTTTCTGTAGCCTCATATGCATGTGAAAGTTGGATCATGAATAAATAAGACCAAGAAGATGGAAAAATACAGAGCCACTGTACTAAAATAAATTGTCCATGTTCAGCCATTTCAAGAGGTAGCATAAGATCAAGAACTGATGGTACTGAAGGAAAAGTCCAAGGTACGCTGAAGGCAGCAGTGAACAACAAGTCTCCAGGAATTGATGGAATACAAATTGAAATCTTTCAACATAATGATGCAGCTCCTGAGGCTTTCTTGCATCATTCCAATAAATTTGGAAGACAACTATCTGACTAAAAGATTGGAAAAACCCATATTTGTGTCACAGTCCAAAGAGAGGTGACCCAACAGAAAGTGGGAATCATTTAGCATTAGTGTTCAGTCACATGAAGGTTAAATTTTGCTGATAATAATTTAAAAATGGTTGCAGCACTACATTGACAGGGATCTGCCAGAAATTCAAGCTGGGGTTATCATTTGTGACATCTGATGGATCTTGGCTGAAAGCAGAGAATACCAAGAAGATGTTTACTTGTGTTTTATTGATTATGGAAAAGCTTTCAAATATGTGGATCATGTCAAACTATGGATAATGTTTCAGAGAATGGATATTTCAGAACACTTAATGTTTCTCATGATAAACATGTACATAGACAAGGAGTTAGTTGTTTGAACAAAACAAGGGGATATTAAATGGTTAAATATCATGAGAGCTATGTGTCAGGGTTATATCCTGTCACATTTATTCGATATGTATTCTGAGAATATAATCCAAGAAACTGGATTATATGAAGAACATTCATTAGAATTGGAGGAAGACTCATGAACAACCTTTGATATAAAGATGATACAATCTTGCTTTCTGGATGGAAACAGGACTTAAAATATTTACTGATGAGATCAAAGATGACAGCATTCTGTATGGATTACACCTCAATGTAAAGAAAACAAAAGTCTTCACAACTCAAACAGTAAATAACAACAAGAAAAATGGAGATAATATTGAGGTTTCCAAAGACTTCATTTTACTTGGATCCACAATCAACACTTATAGAAACATCAGTCAAGCATTTAAACAATGTATGGCATTTGGCAAATTTGCTGCACAAGACCTCTTTAAAGTGTTGAAGAGGAAGGATATCAGTTTCAGGAAGAAGATGGGCCTGGTCCAAGCCAGTGTGTTTTCAATAGCCTCATATGCATGTGTAAGTTGAACAATGACAAGAAGACCATAGACAAATTAACACATTGGAATTATGGTGCTGGAAAAGAACGTATCATGGATTGCCATGAGAACAAACAAATCTGTCTCAAAAGAAGTACAGCCAGAGTTCTCCTTAGATACCAGGATTGAGAAATTTCATCTCATATACTTTGGACATGTTATCAGGAGGGACTAATCCCTGGAGAAGGACATCATGCTTGGTACAGTGAAAGGTCAGTGGATTTCACAGTGGCAGTAGTAGTGGGTTCAAATGTTATGGTAGTTATGAGGATGGCACAGAACTGAGCAGAGTTTCATTCTGTTGTGTATAGGGATCTATGAGTTGCAATTGACTTGAAGGTATTTTAACACAAGAGGGATACTTACAACATTAAATAATTTATAATAATAAAGAAAAAAATATCTCTAGTCAAGACCTCACCTTTTACTAAAAGAAATTAGAAGAATAAAAGCAAATTAAATTTAAAGCAAGAAATTGTTGCTGTTAAATACCTTCGAGTCAGTTCCAATTCATAGTGACCTTGTACAGGGTTTCCAAGTCTTTAAATCATCTTGGGAGCAGAATGCCACATCTTTCTCCCTTGAAGTGGCTAGTGGGCTTGAATCACAAACATTATCATATGGAAGCATGATATAATAAAGAAGGAGCAAAAATGAATTGAATTCAGAAAACAATAAAGAAAATCAATGAAATTACAATCTGACGCTACTAAAAATTTGATAAAGTTGTTAAACATGCTGACAACTTTTCTAGATGACAGAAAACACACATTATCAATATCAAGATTGTGAAAAGGAGCATCATTACAGGACCTCCAAACATTTAAAGAGTATAAGGAATAATGTGTGACAACATGAAAAGTGCAAATGGTCAAAGGTCACTGAAGAAAAATAGATAGTTTGAATTGATTGAATTCATAGTTAAGAGTTCTTTACAGAGCAAATCACAGGATAAGTTAGCTTCACTGGTAAATTTTATTAAATGTTTAGGGAAGAAATAATAACGGGTTTACAGAGAACTCATTCATAATGTAGATGAGGATTGAACAGTTCCCAATTAACTTATTAATCAATTTTATTGAGATATTCACACATCAATCCATTTTCATATTCAAAGTATACAGTACATTGTTTTTCATTTAATTCACAGAGTTTGCATATCTAGCATGACAATCAATTTTGGAACATTTTAATTTCCCTTAAATGCAATTCCATACTCATTAGCAATCTCTCCCTATTCCCACTAACACCTAGTCCTAGAACATCACAAATTGTTTATTCTGGACATACATATATATTTTTGTCTAGTTTCTTACATCCACACTAATGTTTTCAAGATTTAGCCACCAGAAAAACCAAAACAATTTAAGAAAAAGATCAGCCTTGTAAAAGTTACTCTAGCTTATTTCAAAATGTACTATGCAACCCTATAATTAAGATAATATGGTATTACAGAAAGCATAGTTATATCAATGACACAAAATAGAGAATCCAGAAATACACCAACACATATATCATCTATTGATTTTCAACAAATGTACACAAGTATTTCAATGGAGATAAAGAAAGTCTTTTCAGTACAAAGTGAGAAAATAATTGGATATTCATAGACAAAAGATAATGAATATCATTCCATATCCTGGATCATAAAATAATTAATTCACACTTGTCACAGACCTAATTATAAAAACTTTAGGCTCTAAAATTCTAGGAGAAAACATAAAGGAGAATCTTTATGTCCTTAGGTTAAATAAAATTTTCTTATATAGCTTAATTAAAAAATATTGATAAGACAGACTCTATAAAAATTAAAACCTTATGCTTTTTGAAAAAAACTATTAAGAAAAATGAAACAAGCCACAGACTAGTAGAAAACTCACATATTTATTAAAGGATTTGTGGCTAGAATATTTAAGCTGTTCTCAAAGATAAATAAGTGCAAACAACCTTATAAAAATAAGTAAAATGTTAAAAATATATATCATCAAAGTAGATAAGTAGATGACAAATTAGTACATTAGAAAATACTTGGCACCATTAGTCATTGTTGTTGTTAAGTGCTGATGAGTCAGTTCTGACTCATAGTGGCACTGTATAGAGCTTCCATGGCTTTAAAAATAAATCTTGTGGAACAGAAAACTTCATCTTTCTCCCGTCATTTGTCATTGTCGTTGTTTTTAAGAGCCAAAGAGTTGGTACTGACTCATAGCAACCCTGTATAGAGCTTTTGCAGAGTGGCTGGTGGGTATGAACCCCTGACATTGCGTTTAGCAGTCCAATGCTTATCCTACAGTAGTATACTGAAATTCATTAGGGAAAGGCAAATTAAAACCACAATGACCTGCCTATTTTTGTTGTTCAGTGCCATTGAGTTGTTACTCATTTTGACCTTATGCCCAACAGAAAGAAAAACTGCCTGGTCCTGTGCCAACCTCAAAATCGTTGTTACATTTGAGCCCATTGCTGCTGCCACTGTGCTAATCCTTCTCACTGGGGTTCCTGTTTTTTTTGTTTTTGTTTTTTTTTTTTTCCTGACTCTTCATTTTACCAAGCATGATGTCCTTCTTCAGGGACTGGTCCCTCCTAATAATGTTTGAAGTATAAGACATGAAGTCTGGCCATCCTGTCTTCTAAGGAACATTCTGGCTACATTTCTTCCAACACAAATGTGTTTGTTTTTTAGCAGTCCAGGGTACTTTTAATATTCTCCTCCAACAACATAACTCAAAAACATCGATTCTTCTATGGTCTTCTTTATTCATTGTATTTCTTTCAGATGCATATGAAGTTATTGAAAATACCATGGTAGGGTCAGGTGCACCTTATTCCTCAAATGGACATCTTTGCTCTTGAACATGTTAAAGGGTTCTTGAGCAGCAGATTTCCCTAATGCAGTAAGTTGTTTTCTTGACTGCTGCTTCCATGAGTGTGGTTGGTTGATCTCAGCAAAATGAAGTCTTTGAAAACTTCAATATTTTTCCATTTATCTTGATATTATTTACTGGTCCAGTGGTGAGCACTTTAATTTTCTTTACATTGATGTGCTAGTCATACTTGAGGTGCAAGGCTGGGGCCTTTGATCTTCATCAGTATATATTTTAAGTCCTTTTTGTTTTCATTATATTGTAGGTTGTAAATGAGTCTTCCTCCAATCCTGATATTACATTCTTTATCATATAATCCTGCTTCTCAAATTATTTGCTCAGCATAGAGTTTGAATAAGTATGGTAAAAGAATACAGCCCTGGCACACACCTTTATTAATTTTAAACCATTCACTATTACCATGTTCTGTTTGAATAACTGCCTCTTGGTCTATGTACAGCTTCCTCATGACAAACCTATTGTTAAGTGCCGTCAAGTCGGTTCTGGCCCATAGTGATCGTGTATAGGATTTCCAAGGAGCGGTTCGTAAGCTTGAGCCACCGACTTTGTGGCTCAAACCAACTTTGTAGTCCAGAGCATTAACCAACAGTGCCGTTTAGAATAGCTAAGATTAAAGCTAAACAAACAAAACAAAAAACAACAATGACAATAGTTAAGTATGAGACAGTATGTGGAGCAACTAGCAGTCTCACACATTGTTGGTTAGGGATGTGAAACAATAAAGTCACTTTGGAAAACAATTTTGTCAGTTTCTTATATAAATATATATAACCATATGAACCAGTAATCCCACCCTTAGGTACTTACTCAAGTAAAGAAATATTTATGTTCATGTAGAAATCATACATGAATGTTTATGATGGCATTAACTGCAATAGTCCGAGACTGGAATTAATTGAAATGTCCTTCAGCTGATAAAAGATAAACTGTTGTACATCCACAAAATGAAATTCTACTGAGTGGTAAAAAGAATGAACTACTAATACCTTCAATGGCATGGATGATTTTCAGATGAAAATCTGAAAGGGACCAGAATAAAAATATTACTAACTATATAATTCCAATTCTATTTAAACAGTACTCTGGAAAAGGTAAAACTACAGGATGGAGTCCTGGTGTGGTGCTGTAGGGTAAGCATTGTACCAAAAGGTCGATTTGAACTGCAAGGTTGATGGTTCAAACTCCCCCGCTGCTCTTTGGAAACCCCATACAGGGTTGCTGTGAATTCATACCAACTCAATGGCACTTAACATCTACAACATAGTCACAGGATCCAGGTTAGTGATTGCCAGGGGGAATGGGCCTGTGAGAATTTTTTATATAGTGTTTGTGTTTTATATTTATTATTCTGGTGGTGATTATAAAATTTTTTGGCAAACTCACAGAACTTCAAACTAAAAAGGGTAAATTTTACTTATTTAAATTGTATCTAATAAAGGAAAAGAAAAACAAAAAACACAAAACATACCTATTAGCCATGTGGATGGGGGAAAGATGGTGGGGGAGTATGCAGAATATATAGTGGAGAGTTGGCTTACGTTTACATCTCAGCTCTGAAAATAACTTATTGATTGTTCTGCACATTTATTTTTTTCTTTATATTGTCCAAATTTCTGCAGTTTTCCAAAAAGAAGTGTGGATGGGATAATGACTGTTTTGTAGCCCTGGTATTCTATAAAGATTGAGCAGGTGATTAGTAAGGTTTCTTTCATATTTCCTCAATCACTAAGAGCAGATGCTTTACAGATACTGCCATACAGGCAGGTGTGTGTTGTGGACTTGTAGGGCCAGAGATAATCTGGCAGTCAGTGGTGATACTACAGGGCTGAAGAGGACACAGACCTCACAGAGTGACACCATAAGAGGGGACAACACCAAAATGGCTGTCTATAAAACTTTCATACAGTTTCAAAAAAGATTTTTAAATTTTTATAAAAATATTCCTATTGCTAATTATAGCATCAAAACACTTTTTATAAGCCCATCTTACATGTATCAATAGACCTACAAGACTAGAAACTCTAAACTAGTTAAGTTTTTGAATATTTTAATGCTCTCTGGTCAGAGCTGTCATTACTATCCAATTACAACAATGCTTGGAATCATGAGGTTTCATCCATATACTCTACAAGCACATGATATTGCTTTCATTGCTGCTGGTATTTCTACAATTGTGGATATTGACAAACTTTCTTGTGTTTTAGCTACAATATTACAGTAATTAGTATTTGTGAATATAAATTCCTTCTAAAAAAAATCTTACATTTTTTTAGGAGGAATTTGGAAATTAAAGGAAAAGAAGGAGGACAATCTAAAACCCTTCTACTCAATTAATAGCAATTTTATAACTAATAATGTAATCCAATGTAGAAAGATTTTATAGAACAATTTTGCTAATGTTCATATAATCTGTGAAATATTACATCCAATTAATTGACAACTATAATTATCACATAGTATTCTATAATTGGGGTCCTGGCGTGATGCTATAGGGAAAGCACTGGACTGCTAGCTTCCAGGTCAGTGATTTACGCACATACATGGTTGCTACGAGTCAGAACTAACTTGATGGCATTTAACAACAACAGTTTTATAATGAAAACTGACAATAATAATTGGTAAGAATTCTGGATGATCTGGTAAGGGAGAGGGCCTAAGAGGGGTGTGACAGCATGTGTCATTTCATTGGGTGACACCAACTCTAGTCATGCTATTGCTGGAAGCCACCCTTTATCTTTCACAAAAAAATCTGAAATTTTGTTCAGATCTTTTGCTTCATCACTTCTTTCAGTTGTCTTAGCTTGCCTTTGTTCAAGAGGAGGTTTCAGAGTCTCTTCTGACATTTATTTTGGTTTTTGCTATCTTTCCTGTCTTTTAAATGAACTTTTGCTTTGTTTATGTATGATAATTTTGCTATCATCGCACAAGTCTTCTGTTGTTTTGTTATTGGTGTCTGTTGCTTCAAATCTGTTCTTGAGATGTTCTCTAAATGCAGGTGGGATATATTCAGGATCCTATAATTCATCTATAAGCCTGTCAGACTTTGGTGGTTTGTGTGTTTTTTTGATGCTGGAACTACGCCAATATTATAAATACAAGAAGGGTCACACATGGTGAGCAGGTTTCAGTAGAGTTTCCAGACTAAGATAGTGTAAGAGGAAGGAAAGACAGAATATTTGTGAACTGTTAGCCACTGAAGACCTTATGTACAACAGCGGAACATTTTCAGATGCAAGGCTGAAAGAGGAGACCCACAGATCAGAAAGGACTCAAAATATAACTAGGGAAGAGCTGCCTTCTCAAAGTAGAGTTGACAATAATTATGTGAATGGAGCAAAGCTTTAGGGACTTCATTTGCTGATTGGGCACAACACAAAATGAGGAGAAACATCAACAAACATCTATTCATCTTTGTAATTTTGCAAGTTAGGATTCAGAGTGGAGTGTGCAAAGCATGAATCTTGGAAAAGTTGTAATCTGTCAAAATGGAATGGAATGCATAAAGATTGATATCCTAGGCATTAGTGAACTGATATGGGCTACTTTGAATCTAACAATCATATGGTTTACTATGCTGGGAACATAAATTGAAAAGGAATGGCAGTGCTTTCATAGTCAAAAGAACATTTCAATTTATATTGAAGTACAATGATGCATGTGATAAGATAGTATCCATACATCTAAAAGAAAGACCAGGTGGGGATTGATGGCAGACTAGGGAGAAAGGCTGTGCAGACCTCCACTAGTAATAACACAGAACACTGGACAAAACAGGTTCAAAGGATGGTCCCAGAATTCTGAACTTAATATAAAAGGGATAATTAGGAGGACTGAAGACTTACTGCAAGTGGGTTTGGAACAAAGATCAGAAAGGAGGTGTTTTCAGATTTGTAACCATCAGTGAGTCCCACTGCAGTAATTTTGAATGGGTCAGAGCAGAAACATGGTCAAGAGAGCACGCCCATGGTAGATGTCTGACTTATCACCAGAGATAAAGTTGTGAACATTTGTTTCTGTTCTTTCATTTTCTTTTGTCTGCCCACCTCTACTCTGGAGATCACAAGGGGATACTTGAAAGTGTGAACATCACCAGGGAAGGTTCTACTACTCATGCACAAGTATCTGTACTACAAGAATTACTGGGTGAAGAATTGGAGAAGGGGGAGGAGTCAACAGGAACAGTTTACAACAGGGGTGTTTTCCAAAATGGGTCTGGCCAGCACTAGACTGGTTCTCACTAGAACAAACACCTCTTGATGGAAGGTGAGAGAGGCAAAAAGGAGAAAAAAGGCCAAAAACAAAACCTTGAGTTACATCATAAGGTACAACAGGAACATCTTGAAATTTCTCAGGCAGTTTTGAAGACAAGAAGCCAAAAAGGGGTCCTAAAGTCTTACTCATATTTTGTCATATTTCTTTAATTTTTTTTGTGTGTGGGGCCAGTAGTTTTGAACATTAATGGTAAAATTTTTTGGTCCCAGATTTATCTAGGTGGTGGGGAGGCACATTTGCTATACTCTCACCCTATAAAACCCAATAATCT
>NW_006408798.1:420443-422447 GCF_000296735.1 Chrysochloris asiatica | reverse complement strand
GCCAAAGATTTTTTCCCATTCTGTGGGTTCCCTTTTTACTCTTCTGGTGAAGTCTTTTGATGTACATAAGTTTTTAATTTTTAGTATGTAAAAGGCAGTCTTTTGAATAGAATAAGTGGATATTGAATGGTTTAAAACCGAGAAAGGTCTGTATCAGCATTGTATGTTCTCACCATACTTATCCAAATTTCATTCTGAGCAAAGAAATTGAGAAGCTGAACTATGTAAGAAGAACATGACATTAGGATTAGAAGAAGACTCATTAACAATTTGAGATATGCAGATCACACAACCTTGTTTGCTGAAGGCAAAGAGGACTTAAAATACTTACTGAGGAAGATCAAAGATAACAACTTTCAGTATGTATTAGCCTTAATTGTGAAGAAAACAAAAGTCTTCACAATTGGACCAATAATAACTTCATGGTAAACTGAGAAAAGATTGAATTTATTAAAGACTTCATTCTACATGGATCCACAATCAACCGCCATGGAAGCAGCAGTTAAGAAATAATAGGACACATTGCATTAAACAATTCTGCTGCAAAAGACCTCTTTAAAATGTTCAAGAGCAAAGATATCAGTTTGAGGAGTAAGGTGCTCCTCACCAAGCTATGATATTTTCAATTGCTTCATATGCAGGGGAAAGGTGGACAATGAATAAGGGGACCAAAGAAGAATAAATGTATTTGAATTATGATGTTTGAAAAGAATATTAAATGTACTATGGGATTCCAGAAAAAAACTAATAATCTTTCTTGGAAGAAGTGCAGCTAGAAAGTTCCTTAGAAGCCAGGATGGCAAGACTTTATCTCTCATACTTCGAATGTTATCCCTGGAGAAAGACATCATGTTTGGTAAAGTGGAGGGTCAGTGAAAAGAGGAAGACCTCCATTGAAGTGGTACAAAAACCATAACAATTATGATAATGGTGGAGAATCTGGCAGTGTTTTGTTCTGTTGTGCATAAATTGGAACTGACTCAATGGCACCTCACAGCAACAACATATTCAAGGTCATATTTTTACTTTTATGCATTTGTTTTAATTTTCTTTATCTTCAGTCTGGACTACTAATGATGTCTTCTATAGTCCACCCGAGGTCTTATTTTAGCTAATGATATTGAGATTCTCAATAATCTCCTCCCATAGTGGTTGTTGGTGGTTATGTGCTGGGAAGTTGATTTGACTCATAGCAACCCTATATAGGGTTTCTGAGACTATAAATCTTCAAGAGAACAGAAAGGCTCATCTATCTCCCATGGAGTGTTTGATAGATTTGAATTATGTGGTTAGCAGCTCAAGTCATAATGCTATGTATTCCATATGTTGAGGTCCATGTGTATATTTTATGTTGTTAAACAAAAGTATTTGGTGAGAAGTTGTTGGTTTTGCTAAAATCTTGTTTGTGATCTTCAGCATTGTTTTTTATAATGGAAGCTATATTTTTCAACTAGTTATCCTTCCTCTTTCCAAGTTTTGAATTTCAACCACCAGCAATTATCAATGCATTTTGATTGCATGTTTGAGCAGTTTCAGACTAAGAAGTTGGTAGTATGCTTCAATTTTATCATTACTGGCTTTAGTGGTTGGTGTGTAAATTTGAATAATAGTGGTACTAACTGGTCCTCCTAGTAGATGTATAGATATTATCCTATCACTGACAACACTGCAGTTCAAGATAGATCTTGAAATGCTTTTTGAGGATGAATGTGATACCATTCCTCTTCAATTTGCCATTCTTGGCATAGAAAGCCAAGCAATTGTCTGATTCAAATAGGCAAATATCAGTCCATTTCAGTCAACTAATGCCTACAAACGAGTCCTGGTGTGGCACTGTGGGCTAATCTGCTGGAATGCAAAGTTTGTTTGAGCCCAGGGTAAGTGTTTCAAGCTCACCAGATGCTCCTTGGAAACCCTATACAGGCTCGCTCTGAGTCAGATCCCACTAGAGTACACCTAACAATCACAGCAATGCCCAGAATACTAATCTTTGTGTGTTCCTTT
>NW_006408798.1:410503-419078 GCF_000296735.1 Chrysochloris asiatica | reverse complement strand
TTTTATGTGAAAATTTCCCACCTCAGAAGATTCTGGATGGTGTTCAGGATTCCACCTATGGTCTTATGTAATGCAGAGGCTCCACAGGAAGCCTCCCTCACTGGGCATGTTGTATCCCCATTTTAGGTATGCCAATCAGTTATAGGCAGAAGATGGACTTACAAGCATTTCGTGGTGATATTTCTGGTTATTCCTTTCTCTCCCCCTCAAGTGTCTATTTTATAATGTTATGCCAGGGAAACCAAGATTCAAAAGATAGCCAAGCCTCTTAACATTATTTCCCCCCTTTTGCCCATTCCAACCGTGTCTCAATCTCTGTATCCCAGAGCTCTGTTGTTCCGAGGTTGTGCATGCATCATTATTGACCTCTGCCCCACTTAGCCCATGCAAACCTGACTAATTGTTTTTCCATCTGCCCTATTCTTCCATTCTAGGAGGAGGCAGCTTTTTGCAGTTGTATTTTGAGTGTTTTCCAATCCAAGGGACTCATCCTCTGAGACTCTTTCTGAAAATGTTACACTATTACTTTTGAGGTTTTCAGTGGTTGTCAAGGACTTCATTCTTCTTGGATGAATTATCAACACTCACTGAAGCAGCAGTCAAGAAATCAAATGACAAGAACTTTTTAAAGTGCTGAAGAGCAAAGATACCAGTTTGAGGACTAAGGTGCACCGGATCCAAGCCATAGTATTTTTAATAACCTCGTGTGCATGCGAAAGCTGGAGAGTGAATAAGGAAGACCGTAGAAGAATTTATGCTTTTGAGTTATGTTGTTGGAGGAGAATATTGAAAGTGCTATGGGCTGCCAAAAGAACCAATAGATTCGTTTTGGAAGAAGTGCAGCCAGAGTGCTCCTTGGAGGCCAAAATGGACAAATTTCATTTCTCATACTTCAGACATATTGTCAGGAGGCACCAGTCACTGGAGAAGGATTTCATGTTTGGTAATGTGGAGGGTCAGAGTAAAAGAGAAAGACCCCCAACAAGATGGCTTGGCCAAATGGCAGCATCGATGGACTCAAGCTTGGCAACAGGAGTGAGGTTGGCCCAGGACCGGGTAGTGTTTCGTTCTACTGTGCATAGGGTTGTTATGAGTCGGTACTGACTCAATGGCACCTAACAACAACAGCAAACTATTCAGAAATGCTCCTCCTCTCCTTCTTCCTAGTCTGTCTTAGTCTGAAATCTCTGTTGAAACATGTCAACCTTGCGTAACCCTGGTGATGTGTAAAATACTGGTGGCAAAGCTACCTGCATCACAGTAACATGCAAGTCCCCACAGTACGACAAACTGATTTATGTGTGATGGGTTAGGCTAAGTTGTCATTGTTAAGCTTTTTTCGTTCAATTTTGAGTCATAGTGACCCTGTATAGGGATTTTTGAGGAGCATCTGGTAATTTTGAACTGGTGACCTTGCAGTTAACAGTCTAGTCCTTTTCCCATTATAATTATTACTTATTAAAATTATAAATAATTTGCAGAGTTATTTCAAAATGATTTGGAAATACTGCTTAAAATTATTAAATGTTGTTCCTAATTAAACAAATACAGGCAACTGTTCTAATTTTTGAAGTACTTGCTGCTTCCTGATATTTCCAATGCACTTTCCCCCCAACATCCCTTAAGAGATTTAGAGTAAACCACAAATACAATTGTCATCAAGTTAACTCCAACTTATGTGACCCTATGTGTGTCAGAATGGAACTATGCTCAGCAATGTTATCAATGGCTGAATTTTTGGAAGTAGATCACCAGATCTTTCTTCTAAGGTGCTTCTAGATGTACTAAATCTCCAACTTTTCTGTTAGTGGTCAAGTGCATTAATTAGACCGAAAACAGAGCCTTTTAAATAAAATCGTGTAAATAATCATATAATTAGCTGAGAACATACCCATTTTATTAAAAAGTAGTGATCTAAGTTAAAAAGTACAGGTTTTCTTAGTTACTTGAACATTTCCCAGTTCTTTTAGATGGAGTGAGATTAGGTAATGAAGCAACATAGAAAGAGATCACAAAATAACTACTGAAAGAAGGAAGAACGTGCTCATATAAGCATACCTAATTAAACTCTGGACATGACCCTCAATCTGAAGAAGAAAGAGTGCATTTGCATATTACTGAATTTGGTGTAAGCCATGTTTTTCATGAAAAATTAAATCACAGTCAGTTGACCTAAACAAGTTTTCAGAAACTTCCACAAAACTCATAAACTTTGGATTGATAGTACTTTTTATTTTCCTGACTCTACTCTTCAAACTAAGGAGCTCTGGTAGCATAGTGGTTACGAACTGGGCTACGAACCTCAAGGTCAGAAGTTCAAAACTACCAGCTGTTTCATGGGAGAAAGATGTGGCTTTCTGCTCCCATAAAGATTTACATCTTCAGAAACCCTGTACAGGGTTGCTATGAGTCAGAACCGACTCCACAACACATAACAACAACTCTTCAAACTACTCATGTAACAAAAACAAATAAACACTTCAAATAATCATTAAAAGCCATTTACAAACAAGCAAAGAAAAAAGTAGACATCAAACTACAGCTCTAAACATGATTGTTTATCATTTAAAAATGCTTTTCATATTATAGCAAATTTTATTTTAGTTCTTTAAAAAAATTTTTTAAAACAAAATGCGCTATTAAACAGGTGTAAAACTAATCTTTAAAAATAATGGCTAATAATGACTAACAAGAATATGAAAATTATAAAACACATAAGCTTTCAAAGAAATTTGTATAGAAGTTGACAATATGGACCAATGAAAAAATGTATATTAACAGATTAATGAAGTTTATTTTGAACAATGAAAATATGAAAATAATAAAAGACATTCTTTGGGTTAAAAGTTTCATATTAAATTCTGTAGCGATAACAATAATGATGGCTCTGTGGCAAAACCAAGCAATCATAATTATTATTATTTCTACAGAAGGAGCAAACTCTGTGGCATTTAACAACAACAACAAAAAAATTGCAAAACCAAAGGACCCTGGGTGGTTTAATGATTAAATGCTTGGTTTATAACTAAATGATTGGCAACTCAAATGCACCATTCAATCCACTGGAGGATGATGTAGCAGTTTGCTTCAGTAAAGGTTACAGTGTTGGAAACCCTCTGGGAGAATTCTACTCTGACCTATAGGCTTACTATGAGTCAGAATCAGTTTGAATGACAACAGGTGTGGCTTTTTTTTTTATTTCAAAACCAACAGCATTAGGAAGTCTACTTTTAACATGATCTACTCATGTTTCTCTGTCTCATCTTTAGAATATTATTTTCTCTTTTCTTTCTTAGAGATCTTCATGTTCTAGTCTTTCTCTCGTTGTCAATATATTCAGTCATCATTCCCATCATGAATTTCTTCTTTATTTGAATATAAGACCTATTTCCTCTTCTCCCTTTCACAATTTTGAGCTTGTTTTATCTTTGACCTCATTCTCCTCCTCCTCTTCCTCATATTCTCTGGATGGACCAGTTCTGTCTTCCACATTCCCTTCATGTTTTTATTTCCATTTTCATCTTCTTTCTCTTTAAAATTGGTGTTCATTGTCGTTCTTTTCAAACTCCTCTAATCATGATTTGCTTTAGCACTTAAAAACAATATGTTCTCTATAAACTTTTAGGATTGTGCTCTTTCTTCTTCTCTCTTTGCTTTTCTTCCTTCCTTCTTTCTTTCCTTGCACTTTCTAGCTCTTAAAGGCCCCTAAATGGTCATCATAGTCTGTGAATCTAGTTTTCAAAAGTCAGGAGAGAAGGCGAATGCTGCCAAAGGGCAGTGCTTCATAGCTGCTGGTAAACATTACTTATAGAAGTTGTTTGAATTCCTAAGAGTTTACACTAGAGTTTAATAAAAGAGCAGAGGATTAAGAACACAGTCTTTAGGAGTTGTCCAACATTAAGCAAGTTTTGGCTGTCAGGTTCTGTGTCTATAAGAGTGTGTAGGATCAGCTTGATGGCCTGTCTTGGTCTGGGATGCCTGGGCTGTGTGTGTGCGGTGTATGAAGGTCGTGATGGGGATAACTGTGTGTGAAGGGAAAGCAAAATGCTGTAGTTGTGAAATTCAGAGGTGGATGCAGATCCTCTTCTTTCTGTGTAACTTGTAAATGGTGTTTTCCCCAGAGAAAGCTGGGCTTCCTCTCCCTGTGTTAGGATTGTGATGTCTTTCATTTGATTTGACAATGGCCTACTGACTTAGATTAAGTGCCCCAACCTGTATCACTTGTTTAGAGTGTGGGATTCAGAAAGATGGACACAATCCAGAACAAAGTTTGAAGCTTGTCTCAACAGGAATTTTGATGCTGTTTCTTCTCCCACATAAAGTTCCCAAGCCTTTAGTATGAAGAAGAGAAATATTTCTTCACAAGTTTTAACTTTCTAAAGTTTATTTCTCTCTATCCTGGGACTTAGGAACTGT
Organism: Chrysochloris asiatica; assembly: GCF_000296735.1. Classification (NCBI taxonomy): domain Eukaryota; kingdom Metazoa; phylum Chordata; class Mammalia; order Afrosoricida; family Chrysochloridae; genus Chrysochloris; species Chrysochloris asiatica. Next base: position 414,662 of record NW_006408798.1, on the reverse strand, counting down.
ATAGGCAGGCATATCATAGTTTAGTGAGTGATTAAGGAGAGTAGATTGTAATGGGTCAATAATAAAAGACGGAATTGATTAGAGGAGAGACAGTAGATATAGAGAAAAAAGTGCTGACGCTCCATTTACACAAGAAGTTCTTCCTACTTAGGTTCAAGACAAAGACTCAGGTATAGGGATCACCCAAAAGTCTCACTTACCAGAGTAGTACAGAGCAGTTTTTCAGAACACAAATATTGAGGAAGAATAATCAGACTCTAATCAAGGGTTTTTTTTCAGAAATTGTGAGGAAGAGTAACTAGACCCTAATCAAAGCATCCTGGTGTGGTGCTGTAGGATAAGCCCTGGACTCCAAGGTCATTTTGAACCACAAGGTTGGTGGCTCAATCTCACTAGCCACTGCTAGGAAATGATATACAATATTGCTATGAGTAGGAGTGACTCAATGACACGTAACAACAACACCAATCAAGGGCCCACAATAGTTTAGTGCAAGTTATTCCTCTTAGTTCTTGGTATCCTCATCTGTAAAATGGGTGTAAAAAAATACCTACTTGAAAAAGTTGTTTAAAGGATTAAACTAGATAATTCATACAAAGTGCTTGCCACTTTGGTGCATAGGCAGCCCGTAGTGTGTTTTTCTATTTTAATCTTTTATATGATTTTGGGAGTGCACTGACTCAATAAGGTAAACCCTGGACCATGAACAACAAGGTCAGTGGTTTGAGCCATTCTGCTCCTGAAAAGATTTACAGTCTTGGAAACCCTATACAGGGTCCCTAAGAATCAGACTCCAAATGGCACTTAACAACAATAAATATGATGATTATTGTTATTGTCAATACAGTTTTTGGCACCATTCCAGTGTAAATATTAGAAACCTTGTGAACGTTATACCTCAGAATAGAAATTCTCATAGCCACTCATACATTTTGATAATTCAACAAAAAAATGTTAAGGTACTGTGGAACTTTGAAAAGGAGCTCTGGTAATATCATGGTTATGAGTCAGACTTCTAACTTCAAGGTCAGCAGTTCAAAACTACCAGCAGTTCTGCAGGAGAAAGATGAAGATTTATAGCCTCAGAAACCCTATGCAAGGTCACTATGAGTCAGAATTGACTCCAAGACACATAACCATCACTGCCACCATGATACTTTGAAAAAGGAATCATTCCAACGTACGTTCAAATCCTGGTAAAGTTACTTGCTGGTTTGAGAAAGTTGTTTCAACCTCTCTGAATCTTAACTTGCAAAGTTATGAAGATTAAATGGATGAAAAATATATGTACTTGCTATAAAAATAAAAGGCAGTTGTTGTTGAGTTGATTATATGAGTCATTATATGTCTGGGTAATACAAGATTTCAGTAATTGTAGCTATTATCATCACTAATGCTGAATATTTGAGACCTAAAGCACAGATGGAGTCCTTGTGTGGCACTGTAGGATACGCACTGGATTGCTAGCCACAAGATTGGTGGTTCAAACCCACCAACCACTCCTTGGAAACCCTATACAGGGTTACTATGAGTCAGAATTGATGACACAAACTTGCATATTGAAAGTGATGACTAGAGACATTTTCTGATTAAGGGTCAAAGACTATGGATGTCAGCATAAATTATACCTGAACTAGAAGAAAACCAAAATACTCAAACTAGACGGATGAAAAACATCAGGTTGAGTGGAGAAATCCACCACTTATCTCTTACTTTGTTGCACTGTGGTGACTTATATGTTGCTGTGAGGCTGGAAGCTCTTACTCTGGTATTTTGAACACTGGCGGGATCACTCATGGTGGACAGATTTCAGCTTAGCTTTCAGACTAAGACAGAATCTGAAGTAAGAGAAGTGGACTATTTCTGAATGATTAGTTGTTAAAAACCTTACGAAATGTAGTGAAACACTGCCAGAAAACACTAGAATTTTGAATATTGAAACATGATAAACAGCACCAGAATATTGTCAGATATAGTGCCAGAAGATGAGCCCCTTAGATGGGAAGACACTCAAACTACCACTGGGGAAGAGCTGCCTCCTCAAAGTAGAGTTGATCATGGTGACATGAATTTAGGACCTTCATTTGCTAATGGGGCACAACTCAAAATGAGGAGAAACTGCTACAAATATCCATTAATAATTGGAACATGGAATGCACAAATTGTGAATCTAGGAACATTGGAAGTTGTCAAAAATGAAATGAAACACATAAACATTGATACCTTACTTATCAGTGAGCTGAAAAGGACTGATATTGGCCATTTTGAATCTGACCATGACATGGTTTAATATGCTGGAAATAGCAAATCGAAGAGAATGGTGTTGCATTCATCATCAAAAAGATCATTTCGAGATCTATCTTGAAATATAATGTTGTTTGTGATAGAATAATACCCATGTGTCTACAAGGAAGATGAATTAATACTATTATTATTCAAATTTAAGCATTAACCACTAAACCCAGTGAAGACAAAACTGAAGAATTCTGCCAACTGCTATAGTCTTAAATTAATCAAACATGAAATCAAGATGAGTTGATAATTACTGGTGATTGGAATGCAAAGGATGAAAATAAAAAAGAAGGCTCAGTAGTTGGAAAATATGGCCTTAAGTGGTAGAAATGATGCTGGGGGTTGTATGATAGAATTTTGCAAGAACAATAACTTCTTCATTGCAAATACATTTTCAAAACAACATAAAGGAAGATTATATACATGAACTTAATGATATGGAATAAGCAGATATCAGACTGACTACATCTGTGGAAAGAGATGGTAGAAAAGCTCCATATCATCTTCCAAAACAAGGCCATCAACTGCTCACCTGTAAGGTCAGGATGAAACTGAAGAAAATTAAAACAAGCCCATGAAAGCCAAAATATGACTTTGAAGATACCCCACCTGGATTTAGAGATTATCTCAAGAACACATTTGAAGCATTAGACACTAATGACTGAAATTAAGAAGAGTTGTGGGATGAAATCAGGAATATCATACAAGAAGAAAGCAAGGTCATTAAGAAGACAAGAAATAAGGAAAAGACCACAATGGATGTCAAAAGATACTCTGAAACTTTCTTCACAGCGTAGAGATGCTACAGTAATTGAAAGAAATGAGAAGGTAATAGAGCTGAATGGAACATTTCAAAGATTGCATCAGAAGACAAAGTCAAATATTATAACAATATGTGCAAAGACCTGGAGTTAGAAAACCAAAAGGGAAGAACACGTTCAGCATTTCTTAAGCTCAGGGAACTGAAGAAAAAATTCAAGCCTCAATTGGCAATATTGAAGGATTGAATGGTGCAGAAAGTATCAAAGGAAGATGGAAGGAATACACAGGGTCACTGTACTACACAGAAATGGTAGATGTTCGACCATTTCAAGAGGTAGCATATGATCAAGAGCCAATGATACTGAAGGAAGATGTCCAAGGTGCACTGAAGACACTGGCAAATATCAAGACACCAGGAATTGATGGAATACAAATAGAAATCTTTCAACAAACTTATGTGGCTCTGGGGGCTCTCACACATCTATACCAAGAAATTTGGAAAACAACTACCTGGATGACTGAGAGGAAGAGATCTGTGTAAATGCCTATTTCAAAGAGAAGTGACCCATTGAATGTAGAAATCATCTGACAATATCATTAGTATCACATGCAAGCAAAATTTTGTTAAAAATAATACATAAAAGACTGCAACTACTCACTGACAGAGAACTTCCTGAGGTTCAAACTGGATTCAGAAGAGGACATGGAACGAGAAATATCATTGCTGACATAAGATGGATCTTGGCTGAAAGCAGATGATATCATAAAGATGTTGGCATGTGCTTTATTGACTATGCAAGGTCTTTTGATTGTGTGGATCATGGCAAACTGTGGACAACATTTCAGAGAATGAGTATTCTGGAACACTTAATTGTGCTCATGTAGACCTTGTACACAGACAAAAAGGCAATTGTTTGAATCAAACAAGAGAACACGAAATGATTTTAAATTAGGAAATATGTGTGCCAGGGTTGTATTCTTTCACCATACTTATTGAATCCATATGTTGAGCAAATAATATGAAATTAAAAAGGAAACAGGCCAAAAGTTAAATCCTGAGTTACATCATAAGGTGCAAAACTAACATCTTGAAATTTCTCAGATG
>NW_006408798.1:408389-410162 GCF_000296735.1 Chrysochloris asiatica | reverse complement strand
TCCTGATCACATCTACCTAGAGGCCATCAGAAAGCTTAATAATACATCAACATGCATTCATTTAATTACTGAAAACACATCTTATTGTTGAAAATGACCAAGAAAAAACTGAAGATATCAGCACATGTCCAGAAACAAGATAGAGTAACTGAGACAAATGAGCTGGAGGTAGACCTAGACTTGCCATTGGAAGGAGAGCAGGCTTTGGAAATGCCCAAGAAGGAATTCAGGAGAATAATATTGCAGTGCATCCAAATACTCCACAGAGGGGTTGACAAAAATAAGGAAGAAGTCAGGGAAGTGCTACAGGAACAATCAAATGAGATACAGCATTGGAAACAATCCAAAACCTGTAAAAAGAGATCCAAATGATTAATAATAAAATATCAGAAGTGGACAATACACTGAAAGGGCAAAGGAGTAGAACTGAAGAGATGGAAGCTAGAACAAGTGAGCTTGGAGATAAATCTCTCAATACTGCTAAGATAGAAGAGCAAGTAGAAAAAAGGATAAAAAAAATCTGAAGATAGTTTAAGATCCATGTGGGACAACATGAAGAGGAATAACTTGAGAACTATTGGAATTCTAGAGCAGGAAGAATCATAGAAGACCACAGAGAAGATAGTTGAAGATCTGCTGGAAGATTTCCTAAAATCCTGAAAAACAAAAAAATAAGCATTCACAAAGCTAAACAAACACCAAGAAGAATAGACTCCAAAAGAAAATCACCGAAACATTTCATAATCAAACTCTAAAACCAAAACAAAGAGAGAATTATGAAAGCAGCTAGGGAAAAAGCACTGTTACTTACAAAGGCAAGCAAAATAAGATTAAGCTCTGATTTCTCAACAGAAGCCATGCAGGCAAGAAGGCAATGGGGAGACATAAAATCCTGAAAGCAAAAAACTGCCCACCAAGAATCATCTACCCAGCTAAGTTGTCAGTCAAATCCGATGGTGTAATGAAAACATTCCAAGCTAAACAGAAGCTAAAGGACTTTGTCAAAGCCAACCCAGCATGTGAAAGCATCCTCAAGGGAGTCCTTTGGACAGAGAACCAACAAGAACAGACAACAACCAGAGATTGACATATGTGACAACAGCACCCAGAACTCAATCGACAGATGGAAGAGTCCTGAACATAGCTACAAGAATGAATTCAGAGGATCTGGGATGTCAGTCTATGCTCAAAACAATTACAATGTGAAATAAGGGAAGAAACATAGGAATAGAGATTCAGGTCGTAGGGAGGTCAGGTAGATTGCAGGTTAAAATAGATTGTTTTAAATAGAGGGATATAGGGTAACCTCAAAGAAAATTAATATTTCACAACATACAAAAAAAAAAAAAAAAAGAAAGAAAATGCAAGAAGAACATAGAAAGTTTAAGAAAAGATACCCAAACTACAAGAAAGAAAGAAAGAAAAATCTTTGTTGGTTACCAGGGGTGGCAGGAAATGGATGGTAGAGTACAGGTAAGGGATAGACACATTATAGTTTGGGTGTTGCGGGGAGGGGGGTGGCAATAAACAAGAAGGGGGAGCGGTGGAAGAATAAAGTAGACAGGGGAACACTTAGGCAGGTTTGCATGTGCTAAATGGAACAGAGGTAAATAGTGATGTATGCTCAACCTTGGAACAACAGAGCTCTGTGATACAGGGATTGAGCCATAGTCTGAATGAGTAAAGGAGGGGAAATAATGCGAAGATGTTTGACTGTCTTATGAATACTGGTTTCCCTTGCCTACTATTATAAAATAGACACCTGAGTGGGAT
>NW_006408798.1:404916-406744 GCF_000296735.1 Chrysochloris asiatica | reverse complement strand
GATACATGGAGGGGATTGCAATCATTGCAATGAAACAAAATACTATAGGATAAGTATAAAGCCAATGTTCTCCCATGTAGACTATCACTCAATTCACAATAAAAAAAATTTAATAAAATGCATTGCATTGGATAAATATGCTGCATTTCAGAGGTTGTTAATGAGTCTTCCTCCAGTCCTGATACCACATTCTTCTTCATATAATCCAGTTTCTCAAATTATTTGCTCAGCATATGGATTGAATAAGAATGGTGAAAGAATACAACATTGTTCCATACCTGCCTTAATTTTAAACCATTCAACATTCCCTTGTTCTTCTTGAACAACTGCCTCTTGTTCTATGTACAGGTTGCTCACAAGCACAATTAAGTGTTCCAGAATACTCACTCTTGGCAATACTGCCCATAGCTTGTCATGACCCACACAGTCAAAAGACTTTGCATAGTAAATAAATAAAAATGCACAAATAAATATCTTTCTAGTATTCTCTGATTTCTGGTATTCTCTGTTTTCAGACAAGATCCATTTGACATCAGACATGGTATCCATCATTCCAGCTTGAACTTCTGGCAGTTCCTTGTTGATACACTGTTCCAACATATTTTAAAAATATCTTCAGTAAAAATTGTAAGGAGCTCTAGTAGTGTAGTGGTTACAAATCGGGCTGCGAACCTCAAGGTCAGCAGTTAGAAACTACCAGCTGTTCTGCGGGAGAAAGATGAGGCTTTCTGTTCCCATAAAAATTTACAACCCTGGAAACCCTATGCAGGGTTTGAACCGACTGCACAGCACACCATTATCACCAACAGCAAAATTTTGCTTGGATGTGATATTAACTACATTGTTTGGTAATTTCTGCATTCTTTTAAGTCACCTTTCTTTTGAATTTGCACAAATATGGATGGATATCTTCCAAACAGTTGACCAGGTAACTGTCTTCCAAATTTCTTGGCATCAGTGATTGACTCCAGTGCTGCATCAGTTTTCTGAAAGATTTCAACTTGTATCCATCAATTCCTGAATTTTTGTTTTTTGCTCATGCTTTAAGTGCAGATTGACTTTCTTCCTTCTGTTCCATTAGTTCGTGCAACATATTAAAGGTCATGTTTTGGCTGTCATAGATTTGTTTTAATTTTCTACAGCTTCAGTCTGAATTTTACATAAACAATTGCTGGTTTGTTCCATAGTCAGCCCCTGGTCTTGTTTTGCCTGATGATATTGAGGTTTTCCACAATCTTTTCCCACAGATTAGCCAATTTGGTTTCTGTGTATTTTATCTGGTGACATCCATGTGTCTTGTTGTTTTTTATATTGTTGAAAAAATATATCTTCAATGAATACATTGTTGGTCTTGCAAAATTCTATGATATGATCTTCAGTATAATTTCTATCACCAAGACCAAGTTTTCCTACTACTGATCCTTTCTCTTTGTTTCCAATACCTTTGCACTCCAATAACCAGTAATGAGCAATGCATCTGATAGCATGTTTGATCAGCTGGTAGAAGATGGTAGAAGTTTTCAGTTTCATCATCACTGACTTTAGTGGTTAGTACATAAATTTGTATAATAGTGGTTTTAATTGGTCTTTCTTGTAGGAATATAGATGTTATTCTGTCACAGACAGTATTGCACTTCAAGATAAATCTTGAAATGTTCTTTTTGACAATGACTGTGACTCTAACCCTCTTGGATCTGTTGCTCAGGCATAGTAAACCAAATCATTTTCAGATTTGCTAGAAACAGTCCCTTTCACTTCACTAGTTCCTAGGATATTGATCTTTATGCATTCCATTTTGTTTTTGAAACTTCCAGTTTTCCTAGATTCA
>NW_006408798.1:399320-400083 GCF_000296735.1 Chrysochloris asiatica | reverse complement strand
TAGAGAAATCCAATTGATTTTTGTATGTTAATCTTATACCCTGCCACTTTGCTGAATCTTTTGATGAGGTTTAATAGTTTTTACTGACTCTTTAGGATTTTCTATGTATAGGATCATATCTATGCAATGGATTTTTATTTATATCATATACTTTCAAATTTATTTATATCAGAACACTCTTGGGGACTCTGATTGCATGGAGTACTGTGGGCATTCACCTTAAAAAAGAACCAAGTTCATTATCTAATAGTAATTAAAAGTGAAAAGAATCTTTACTTGAATTTCTTGGAAAGCATCAATAGGGATACAATTCATAACTCAGCTCTTCTTGTGATTCCCCTTTCCTTGTACCTCCTACTCTTCATGTTTCTCATACTGGACAGCAGTTTTCTTTAAACCTTTATTTGAACATATCACTATCTAGCCTCTACAAAAAAAAAAAAAAAAAAAATTCCTCCTTGATTAAAAAACAAATAAAAAGAACACAATACCTCTTTGCTGTTCTTCTCTCTTCTCCTTCAGTTTATATGTTTCATGCTATTGTTGTTGTTGTTACGTGCCATCGAGTCAGTTCCAACCCATAGTGACCTTATATACAGCCAAACAAAACACTGCCCTTTCAGTGCCATCCCCACAGCTGCTGCTGTGCTTGAACCCAATGTTGTTGCCACTATGCCAATGCATCTTTTGGGGGACCGTCTTCTTTTTCGCTGACCCTCCTCTTTAGCAGGCTTGATGTCCTTCTTCAGGGACTTGTTCCTCC
>NW_006408798.1:367206-398790 GCF_000296735.1 Chrysochloris asiatica | reverse complement strand
AGAGAGCTTCATCCTTCTTCCATGATTCAGCTGGTGAACTTGCATCACCAACCACTTGTAATCTACAGTCCAGTACTTATCCTATAGAAAGACAAAGATAAGAAGTAAGTAAATATATGAGATCAAAACCAATCTTTATACTGTCAGCTAATTTTTACTCATGGTGACACTGTGTGCTAGAGAATAGAGAACTGCTCCATAGGGTTTTTTTGGCTAGTCTCTTTACTACAAAACCAGTTTCCCAGGTCTATCTTTGAGTTGTTTGTTGTTGCCAAGTGCAGTCAAGTCCTTTCTGACTCATAGTGATCCTGAATAGGGTTTCTATGGAGTGGCTGGTGGATCTGAATTGCTGACCTTGAAGTTAATAGTCAAGTGCTTATCCTACAGTGCCACCAACTGCCAGCTTTTATGTTAGCAATTGATCACAAACTGCTTAGTCCACCCAGGGAACTTAGCTTTATATGTATATGTTCATGGTTGTAACTTATTGTAGGGTTTTTTTTTGTTTTTTGTTTTTTTCTCATCTCTCCAAAGGGACAGCTGCATTTACAATAATGATCTGGAGATGTAAATTGTGTTATGGGACCAAGGCTGGATTGTTTTAGAAAGTAACTTAGTTTTTGGTTAATTTTTAAAAAGGTTATTATGCTCTAAATTTGTGTGATTAACCAAATTGCTATCTATTCTCCTTAAATACTGGTTTAAAGCCTTGATGCCTGAGGAAAATTATTTGTTAGTAGGGGTGTGAGTGCTGATTCATCACCAGGGACATCAATTTTGAATTGAATATTGCTTTGGATGAAAGCATTTAGTAAGACAAGCCACTCTTAATTGCTTACGTGGTGGGTAAACCACGGAATACGATAACATAATTTGGAGGTTTCACCAGTGTTTGGGCCAGAATTCTTAGATTTACACCCTGTCTTTGCCATTTACTAACTGTGTGACATTGTCATGCCACTTATTTGTCTTAATTTCATCATTTTCAAATGGGAACAATCTATCAACCTTATGGTGCCTGGTGTTACAGTAAACACATAAAACTACTACGGGTAATTTTTATAGCATAGTTTGAGAGTCACTGGCAAATAAGACTATGCTTACTTCACAGCAATCATAGTAAGAGCTAATAAAAACACTATGAATATTATGACAATGACTTTTTATTAGGTGGAATTGAGTCATTTCCAGTGACTCTGTGCACAACAGAACAAAATGTTACCTGATCCTGTGCCATCCTCACGATTGTTGTAATGTTTGAGCCCATTGCTGCTGCCACTGGGTCAATCCATTTTGTTTGGGGCCCTCCTCTTTTTTGTCTGTCCTCCACTTATCAAGCATGATGTCTTTCTCCAGTGACTGGTATTTCCTGATAATGTGTCGGAAGTCTGAGAAACAAAGTTTCACCATCCTGGCTTCTAAGGAGCATTTTGGCTGCACTTCTCCCAACACAGATTTGTTTGTTTTTCTGGCAGTCCATGGTACTTTGAATATTCTTCCTTTACACTGTAATTCAAATTCATCGATTCGTCTATGGTCTTCCTTATTTAATGTGAAATTTTCACATGCATATGAGGTTTTTGAAAATATCATGGCTTGGGTAAGGCACACCTTAGTTCTCATACTGATATTTTTGCTATTTAACACTTTAAAGAGGTCTTGTGAAGCAGATTTGCCTAATGCAATATGTCATTTGATGTCTTGACTGCTATTTCTGTGAGTTTTGATTGTGTATCCAAGCAAAATGAAGTGTTTGACAACTTCAATCTTTTCTCTATTTATAATGATGTTATTTATTGGTCCAATTGTGAGGAGTTTTGTTTTCTTTACACTGACATGTAATCTGTACTAAAGTCTGTAGCCTTTGGTCTTCATCAATATTTAAATTCCTCTTCACTTTCAGAAAACACGATTGTATCATCTACATATCTCAGATTGTTAATGAGTCTTTTTTTCAATCCTGATGCCATATTTTTCTTCATAGAACTCAGCTTCTCAGATTATTTGCTCATCATACAGATTGTACAAACTTCCTTATTTTAAACCATGCAGTATTCCCTTGTTTTGCTATAACAATTACTTCTTGGTCTCTATACAGGTCTTCATGAGCACAATTAAGTGTTCTGGGATACCCATTGTTAGCAATGTTGTCTATAATTTTTAATGATCTAAAAAGCCAAAAGATTTTGAATAATCAATAAAAAAGAACCAAAATAATCTTTCTGATATTGTCTGTTTTCAGCCAAGATCCATCTGACATCAGCAGTATAATCTCTAGTTGCATGTCTACATCTGAATCCGGTTTGAATTACTGATTGTTCTCTGTCATTATACTGTTTCAACCTCTGCAAAATTTTACTTGTATGTTTTATTAATGATGTTGTTCAATTATTTCCACATTCTGTTGGGTTACTTCTCTTTGGAATGGACACAAATATGGATATCTTCTAATTGGTTGACTAGGTAGCTGTCGTCCAAATTTCTTGTTATAGATGAGTGAGTGCCTCAAGTGTGACATTAGTTAATTGAAAGATTTCAATTTGTATTCCATCAGTTCCTGGAGCTTTTTTTCCATCATGTTCTCAGTGCAACATAGACACTTCTTCCAGTACAATTGATTCTTCATCATATGAACCTTCCTCAAATGGTTGAAGAGCATCCATTTTGATATAGTGACTCTGTGCATTCCTTCTATCTTCTTTTGATGCTTTCTGCATCAGTCAATAGTTTGCCCATATAAACGTTTCATATTGTAGGTCATGATGAGGATTTTTTCTTCAGTTCTTTTAGCTTTATAAATGCTGAGTGTGTTCTTCTCTTAGAATTTCTAAATGCAGGTCTTTGCACATATCATTATGATATTTGTCTTTGTCTTTTTGAGCTTCCCTCTGCTATTTTCTATTTAGTTCTTTTACCTCCTTATTTCTTCCATTTCCTTTAGCTTCCTTATGCTCAGGATAAAGTTTCAGAGTCTCTTTGAAGTCCATTTTGGTCTTTTCTTCCTTTCCTGTCTTTTTAATGACCTTTTGCTTTCTTCATGCATAATGCTCTTGATGTCGTCCTACAACTCTTCTGGGTTTCAGTCATTAGTTTGTAATGCATCAAATCTGTTGTTGAGATGCTCTCTAAATTCATGTGAAATATATTCAAAGTGACAATTTGTCTCTCATGGACTTGTTTTAATTTTCTTCAGCTTCAGTTTGAATTTGCTTATGAGCAATTCATGGTCTTTCCACAGTCTACCCTTGGCCCAATTTTGACTGATGATATTGAACTTTCCTACTTTGTTTTTCCACTGACGTAGTCAATTTGATTCCAGTGTATTCTGTCTGGTGACATTCATATATATAGTTGCCTTTTATGTTTTCTACCAAAGGTATTTGCCATGAATAAGTTGTAGGTCTTGCAAAATTCTGTCATTTGATCTACAGCATCACTTCTATCACCGAGGCTGTATTTTCCAGCTTCTAATTCTTCCTTTTTATTTCCCACTTGTGCATTCTAACCACAAGTAATTATCAGTGCATCTCGATTGCATGATTTATCAATTTTAGACTGAAGCAGTTGGTAGAATTCTTTAATTTCAGCATCTCAGACTTTTGTGGTTGGTATGTAAATTTTAATAATAGTGGTATGAACTGGTCTTCCTTGTAGATGTATTGCTATTATTCTGCCATGACAGCATTGTACTTCAAGATATATCTTTAAATATTCTTTTTGATGATGAGTGTGATATCATTCCTCTTGAATTTTTTGCCCCTGGCATAGTCAAGCATATGATTGTCAGATTCAAAATGGCCAATAACAGTCCATTTCAGATCATTAAAGCTTAGGATATCAATCTTTATGTGTTCCATTTCATTTTTAAAAACAATTTTTATTATGAGTTGAGTGATAGTTTACATGGGAGAACATCAATTTTATACTCATTGTTTCGTAGTAATGATTACAAATTTCTCCGTGCATCATCATTCTACAGTATTTGGTTCTATTCCCTCTGTGTCTTTTTGTTTGTTTGTTTTGGGGTGGGGGGGAATATACACAAACACACTCAGGAATATATAATCATTTAAACAACCAAATGGCACTTTCTGCAAGACTGTCGCCTGGCCACAAGCACCTGGTTCATTTTCTTTTTTGTTACTTATGGTTTTCCTTGGTTCGAATCGGGCTGTGAGCCGCAAGGTCAGCAGTTCGAAACTACCAGCTGTTCCACAGAAGAATGATGAGGCTTTCTGCTCCCGTAAAGATTTACAGCCTCGGAAACCCTGTACATGGTTGCTATGAGTCGCAACCGACTCCATGGCACACAACAACAATAACAACAGCATGGTTTTCCTTGGTTCATAATGAGCACATTTCAGGTTCTGATTATTAATTAATATTTATAGTTGTTTCTTTACATTTTGATTTGTGTTTCATCATCAAATGTAAGTCCCTAAAAGTTTACTCTACTCCCATAATTTGGCCAACTCTACTTTGAGCATGTAACTTCTGAGGGCGTCATCTTCTGGTACTATATCTGACAGTGTTCAGCTGCCATTTGTATGTTTTCATCTTCTGGTACTGCATCTGACCATGTCCTGCTGCTATTCATAGCGTTTTCAGTGGCTAACAATACTGACTGCCAACCTTGTTTGTGGCAGACTCTGTGCTATGTACTTTATATGAACTAGGTCATATAGTCCTTGCAATAGACATTTATATCGATCTCCCTTATTATGCTCAATGAACAGATGAAAGAACTGCAACTCTAAGAGTAACAGAGTTACATAGCTAACAAAGGACAGATTCCAGAGTCAAACTGAAGTGTGATGTTAAAATATATAGTATTAAGTGCTGTAAGATGAGTGTGAGCTAGTTGGGCGTGGTAATAGTATTTTATAAGAGGAGACAAAGTGTGTCCATGTGTGCATGTGCAAATACACAATGGGAATAAGAGGAAGGAGTATGGTGGAGATATGGTCATTGTCTTCAAATTGCTAAATAGTTGTCATATGAAAAGTGATATATTTTTGTCAAATCACTCCAGATATTAAAACATTTGGGGTGAGTTAATCTTGCCAAATTTCACAGAATAATAAGTTGCTCAAATGAAAGGCTCTATTCTTACAACAAAGATTTCTGATTCGTTATTAGAGTTATGTTAGCAGACTCAGACAATACTTGGCTGAGATAATATACTAATAATATGAGTTAATATTTCTATAGAAAATTTAACTGTAGGCTTATGTATTTAGACTTCTATAGGCTTCATAGAAGGTGTGGCTCTTCAGTTGAATTTCTGCATTAGGTAAAACACTTTTGGTTGCAAGTTGAAAAATAATATATTTAGGAATAAAGCATGTTAATTACTAAAATTAGAAGGTATGTCAAGAAATTAGCAGGAATAAATGATTTAGCGACTAGAAAATCATCTATTTTTATTCTCCATCCTGAATTTACGCTCCCACCTACAGATTTGACTTTTCCATTAGTTTGTTTTTAATTCTTTGCATCTTGTCAGAACTGCTGATTCTCTTCCACTGTGTACATGGCAGTCAGTAGATGCTCAGTGATTATTTCTGGATGGATCTGTCACACATACTCCTATCTTTAGAAAGACAAAAACTTGTACTGTTGTTTTTGTTCCATTTTTGTGTGTGTGATGCACTTTATTGAGGTAAAAATCACATAACAAGATTCATCTTTCTAAAGCGTACAATTAAGTAGCACTTATATCATTCACAATATTGTGTAACAATCACTGTTGTTTAGTTCTCAAACATTTTAGTCACCTCCAAAAGATTCTGTTTAATAACAGGCGTTCTGTTTCCTACCTCCCCCTAGCTACATGCAACCACTAATCTGGTTTCTTTCTCTGTGTATTACTTAGTTTAGATATTTCATATAAGTAGAATTATACAATATTTTTGTCTGGCATATTGCACATAGTGTAATTTTTTAACATTCTTTCATATATCAGAACACAATTTCAATTTCTCTTTATGGCTGAGAAGTATTTTATTGTATGTATGTACCTCTTTTGTTTACCTAGGGAGTCCTGATGTGGTAATGTGGGCTAATGCGTCAGACAGCAAAGTCGTATGAACTGCAAAGTCAGTGGTTCAAGTTCATCAGCTGTTCCTTGGAAACCCTATACAGGGTTGTTATGGGTTGGAATTGACTCGACTGCACTTAACAACAACAACAACCATCTATTGTTAGCATTTAGTTTGTTACCACCTTTGAGTATTGTGAATACTGTTGCAGTGAACACTGACATACAAGTACCTGTTTGAGTCCTTGTTTTCAATTTTATTAATTATAGAACTAGAAGCAGTACTGCTGGGTCAGTTATATATGTTTAGCTTTTTGAGGTACAAAGTATTTTTCACAGGCAATTCATTTTATATTCCCATTGCCAATGCTTGCGGGTTCCAATTTCTCAGCATCCTTCCCAACATTTGTTGGTTTCTATTTTTATGATGATAACCAGAGTAGTCACTGGGAGGTAGTCTCAATTGTGGCATTTTTCTAATGACTAATTATATTGAGCATTCTATTTATGTGCTAACTTATTTGGGAAAATGTCTATTCAAGTTCTTTGCTCATTTTAAAAATAAGTTGTATATATTTTTTGTTGTTGAGTTTAATTGTTCATTATATATCCCCTCTACTAGATCACATCAGATATTTGTTGTTCTGACTCACAGAGACCTTGTACAGGCTTTCAAGGAGCAGCTGGTAGGTTTGAGCTGCTGACCTGGCAGTTCAAACCAAACTTGTGGTCCAGGGCTTTTCTTACAGTGCCACACCAGGACTCCATATATCAGATATGTCATATATAGGATTTATAAGTATTTCCTACCATTTGTAGATTGTTTGGCTTTTTTGATAATGTCTTGTGTTGCACACAATTAAAAAGTATTGTGTATATTTTACTGTGCTTCTGGTGAAAGTTTAGACATTATTCAGTAATTTCTATACAATGTTCAGTAGCATTGATTGTATTCTCTATAATATATGAGAATTCTTTTTTCTTTCTGGATGGTTTGTTTCAAATAATCTAGTTTCCCTAGCACCTTACCTTCTCATCTTAGAAAAATTTTTTTCAACTAATTGTTGAACTTTTTGGTTTCATATAGATAATTTTTTTAAAAAAGGAGAACAATACTTACTGGTGATATCTTTTATTTATAATCCAATCTGTTATATAGTTAAAAGGTGACCCAATGGGATAGTTTTGGTTCAATAATTAAAGAACCTCTCAGGACAATAAACTCAGGGGCTCCTCTAGTCTGCACTGCTCCATTAATTCTGCATCTATGAACATTCTGTTCATATATTTTTTTGCCCATTCTATCAGAATCCCTTCCTTGTGGACTGATCAAAATGATCAGAAGTGGTGTTCATACACCAATCAGTTATTCTGGTTTCAGCTTAAAAGGGGTCAACAAATTTTTAATCCTGATGAAATCCAATGAATCTATTTTTCTTTTCTTCTTCCTTTTTGTTTGCGTTTCCAATTTCAATTCTTCAAGGAAAGTGAAGAGTTATAGGAGAAGCATATCTGCCTAAGGGGGTGGTATTCTGTTCATTGATAAATCATTGCAGAAACACAAACTATAGAAAGTTAACTGATTTACTTAGAATTGTGGCACTATGGAAGAAACACTGGACCTCAAGGTAAGTATAAACTGCAGGGTTGGCTGTGACACTTAACAACAATATACAACTAAGAAGGACTCCTGGTGTAGTGCTTTAGGATAAGTATTGGACTGTGAACTCCAAGGTTGGAGGTTCAAAATCCACCAGCTTGCTCCTTGGAAAAAGCATACAGGGTCACTATGAGTCAGAACTGACTCGATGGTACGTAGCAACAGTAACAACATGCAATTATTAAAGGCCAGAGCCAAGAATGAAGCTCACCTCTAATGTTAAAACTTGTCATCTTGATTGTTGTAATTATGCAGAGAAGTGATAGTTATAGTGAGCTGCAGAAAAACCTACAGGGTGATCAACCTCTCAAAGAATAGGTGACAAAGAGGAGAAAGGAAGGACTTTCATTTTGTAGGGGATCACTGTTTGTAGAATACATGTTCAAATACAACTGCTGCTGCATGCCGTTGAGTCATTTCCAACTTATAGAGACCCTGGATAGGGTTTCTAAGATGGTAAATATTTAAGGAAGCAGAAAACCTCATCTTTTACCCATGAAGCATCTTGTGGATTTGAACTGCTGACCTTGTGGTAAGCAGTCCAAGGTATAACCCAGTACAATACCATATAAATAAGAAGTTGAAACCCTATGAGGAAAGAGCTATTATTTCCACTGCATCAAATTCTTTGCTTGAGCAATTCAGTAAAACTGTTGCTGCTAAGTTCTTGAATTCATAGTGACCCCAATGCATATCTGAGTAGAACAGTATTCCACAGGATTTTCAATGGCTAATTTTCCAAAATTAACCAGCCCTTTCTTTCCAGGTTCAGTTAGCAGTTGTACATGTTAACTGAGTGTGTTCACAAAAGTATATTACCCAAGGTAATACACACAACAAATGGCTGCCACTTGACTCATTTGTTAAGTACTGTCGAGTCAGTTCCTACTCATAGTGACCCTGTATAGAGTTTCTGAGGAGCAGCTGGTGAGCTTGAACCACACACTTTGCAGTTCAAATCGACCTTGAGGTCAGTGCATTAACCCTCAGCACCACAACAAGGCTCATGTTGTTATTGTTGTCAAGTGCCATCGAGTCAGTTCTGACCCATAGTGACCTTTTATAGGGTTTCCGCAGAGCGGCTGGTGAGCTTGAATTGCTGACCTTGCAGTTCAAACGGTTTTGCAGTCTGGTGCATTAACCCAGAGTGCCACACCAGGACTCCACCAGGACTCATTTGTTGTTGTTGTTAAGTGCTGTTGAGTTGATCTCAACCCATTGTTGTTGTTGTTAAGTGCCTTTGAGTCAATTCCGACCCATAGCAACCCTATACAGGGTTTCCAAGGAGCAGCTGGTGAGCTTGAACCACCGACCTTGCAGTTCAAATGACTTTGCAGTCTGATGCATCAGTCCACAGCACCACACCAGGACTCCGACCCATAGATGTCCCTAATACTTAGCTGGGATGGTTATTGTAATCACTACTGTGGACACAAGAGGGTGCCAAATGCTGTCTCTTTAGGCCTAAACCAAAAATCAAATTGACTACATCTGTGGAAAGAGAGGGTGGAAAAAGCTCCATATCACCAATCAAAACAAGGCCGGGGGCTAATTTTGAAACAGATCAACTATTGCTCATATGCAAGTTCAGGCTGCAGCTGAAGAAAATTAAAACAAGTCAATGAGAGTCAAAATATATCTTAAACATGTTGTTGCTGTTGTTATGTCATAGCAACCCTGAACAGGGTTTCCGAGGCTATAAATCTTTATGGGAGCAGAAAGCCTCATCTTTCTCTCGCGGAACAGCTGGTAGTTTTGAACAGCTGACCTTAAGGATCGCAGCCTGATTCGTAACCACTACACTACCAGAACTCCTTCTGAATTTAGAAATCATCTCAAGAACAGATTTGATGCATTAAACACTAAAGACCAAAAACTCTAAGTGTTGTGTGACATCATGAACATCATAGAACAAGAAAGCAAAAGGTCATTAACAAGAAAAGTACGAAAAAAAAGACCAAAATGAATATCAGAAGATACTCTGGAACTTGTTCTTCAGCATAGAGATGCTAAAGCAAACAGAAGAAATGCTGAACAGAACATTTCAAAGGGTAGTTCAAGAAGAGAAAGTCAATTCTAATAAGAAAATATATAAAGATCTGGAATTAGAAAACCAAGAGGGAAGAATGTGTTGCTCAGCATTTCTTAAACTGAATGAACATAGTGAAAAGAAAACAAACAAACAAAAATCAAGCTTTGACTTGAAGCATTGAAGGATTCTTTTGACAAAATATGGAATGATGCTGAGAAATCATGAAAAGAAGATGAAAGGAATAGGAGATGGGAAGAATACACAGAGTCATTGTACCAGAAAGGAATGGTTGATATTCAATCATTTCATGAGGTAACATATGATCAAGAAACAATGGTACTAAAAGAAGAAGTCCTATGTGCACTGAAGACATTGGCAAAGAACAGGGCTCCGATAATTGATGGAATACAAATTGAAATCTTTCAACAAACTGATGAAGCATTGGAGGCACTCAGTATTCTATGCCAGGTAATGGAGAAGACAGATACCTGGCCAACTCATTGGAAGAGATCTATATTTGTGACCATACCAAAGGGAGATGACCCAATGGAATGTGGAAATCATAGGACAATATCATTAATATCACATATAAGCAAAATTTTACTAAAGACAATTAAAAAATGGCTGCAACAGAACATAGACAGGGAACTGCTAGAGACTTAAGCCAAATTCAGACAAGGACCGGGAACAAGGATGAGTCTAGGGTGAAAGCAGGGAATTCCAGAAAAAAGTTTACCTGTGCTTTATTGACTATACAAAGACATTAGGTTGTGTGAATCATGACAAGCTATGGACAACACTGCAGAGAATGAATTATTCTGGAACACTTAATTGTACATAGACCAAGAGACAGTCATTAGAACAGAATAAAGGGGCACTGAAATGTTTTAAATCAGGAAAGATGTGTGTCAGGATTGTATTCTTTCACTATATTTATTCAATCTGTATGCTGAGCAAATAATCCAAAATGCTAGACTGTATGAAGAAGAAAGTAGCATCAAGATTGAAGGAAAACTCATTAGCAACCTTGCTTGCTGAAAGTGAACAGGACTTCAAATACTTACTGATGAAGATCAAAGATCAGTGCCTTTGACATGGGTTGCCCCTCAATGTAAAGAAAACAAAAATCCTCACCAATGAATCAATAAATAACAACATGGTAAAGGGAGAAAAAATTGAAGGTGTCAAAGACTCCACTTTGATTTGATCCTACATCAAAATTAATTTAAGCAGCAATCAAGAAATCAAAGCAGGTAGTGCATTAGGAAAATCTGCTACACAAGAATTTTCTAAAGTGTTCAAGAGCAAAGGACTAACGTGCGCTTGATCCAAGCCATGGTACTTTCAAAAGTCTCATAAGCATGTGAAAGTTGTACTATGAGTAAGGAAGACCACAGAAGAATGGATGCAATTGAATTATTGTGTTGGGGAAGAATACTAAAGGTACCATGGACTGCCAGGAGAACACACAATCTGTGTTGGCAGAAGTACAACCAGAATGCTTTTAAGAAGTTCAAAATTTCAGACTTGGTCTTTCTTACTTTGGACACATTATTGAGTAACCAGTCACTGGAGCAGTACATCATGCTTGTTAAAGTGGAGAAATTTCAAAAAAGAGGGAGACCATTAGTCAGATCGATTGGCACAGTGGTAGTGATAATGGACTCAAGGGTAGCATCAGTTGTGAGGATGGCACAAGATCGGGCAGTGTTTTGTTCTGTTCACTTAGGGTGACTATGGATCAGAAACTACGGAACAATACCTAATAGCAACAACAAGAGCTGGATTCAAGATTCTTTGTTATTTCCATGATGCATTCCATCTGGTGGTTGTAAGGGAGAATCCATTACCTTGACTTTACTAGCTTGTAGAAGATAATGGCAATTCTTGGCTCATGGCCCTGTTGTTGTTGTTGTTAAGTGCCATTGAGTTGCCCTATACCACTCCAAGTTCTACTACCATTGTCACACATTGCTCACTGACTTTGACCCTTCTGCCTTTTTTTTAAAGGACCCTATGATTACATTGGAGTCATGGTGTGGCACCTTGGGTTAATGTGCTCGACTGCAAAGTGAATTTGAACCAAAAGGTCAGTGGTTCAAGCTCACCAGCAGCTCCTTGGAAATCCTATACAGGGTCACTATGGGTAGGAACTGATTCAACAGTACTCAACAACTACAAAAATTATTACATTGGGCTTTCCATCCCACGATTTCAAATTTAATCACATCTGCAAAGTCCTTTTTGCCATATAAGATAACATACTAATAAGTTTTGGGTATTACAACATGGGCATCAAGGGTGGTACATTATTCTGTCTACTGCAGGCAGTGACTTAGTTTTTTGCATTACCAAGTACACAGAACAATGATTTCATATAGTGCATGTGTGAGTAGGTTTTCTAGTACATCACTGTTTCTATAGGTGTGCCACACTCCATTTTATCAGCATATGTGTATCCCAAGATGCTGATGTGGAGTTGGCAATTGAGGGTAAGGTGAATGGGAACAGAACAAAGCTCAAGAATAGGAATATAAATGACTATCACTAATACTACATCATCATAGGGTTAGGTGCTGATTCCTGTCAAATGAGAAGCTAAGCATAGCTTCTCAGTGCAAACAACATAGGAGACATCATGGCTAAGGAGACAAGCCATGGTTCCTGGATTATGTCTGCTGATGATGTGCACTTATACACAATCCTGACTGGTCATCATGTGAATTTGGACTCAATCCTGTTTTCCATGTTTCCACATTTTTTTACCCAACTAAGCCTGTCTTATCTCCTTTTCTCCTGATCTTGAAATTTCACTTTTAGTCTGGGAAGTAAGAACATTTTCTCTTATTTATCTGTCATTCTCTTAGAATCTCATGTTTCTGTAGCTGAGTCTTAATACTAGTCTTGCTAAACTCCAAAACTAAAAATTAACTCTTGTTACTTTCTCTGCATTCTGTTGTCAGTGTTTCCCTATGGCAATGAGAGAGTGCCTAGTCATTCAATGAGGGAAGGAACCAAGGTTGAAGCAAATTGTAACAACAAAATAGTATTAATTGACATTTCAAAACACAACCCATTTACATGATTTTTAGGATTTGTTCCAGCATTGAAATCCAGAGACACAATTGCCTAAGTCCAAGAATTGAGCATTTGCTATTTTACCACACCTCTTTGTGGGTCATCTTAGGTAATTCATGCCAATAACTTCTTCAGCTTCCAGACCTTGGGTTTCCAACTTGGCACTAGCATATTGCATCTTGACCAATCTACCTCCCCACAATGATTAAATCTTCACTTTCACTATTGTAAGAGTGTCTTGCTCGCCAACAACCGGGAAAGCTGTATAACAAGAGATCTGTGCCACCCTGGATGAGGCTGATTTTTCACAATGTTAGTCAACTCTCCCTCTGAGTCAGCTCTGTCTGCAAAGCCAAGCAAAGACTTACTGAAATTATCGGCTCTTTCTTTTCTCTCAGGGAGAATAGGATTAGCACATAACATACCCAAAGCACAGGGCAGCTCCTTCTCAGTTTATTTGTCTAGTATTAAAATTGGATGGGAACAAGCTTAAGGTCTGAAATGAGTTCCTCCTCACAGGTACCTATCCACCCTCTAATACACAGGTATGGTACATATCAAGAATGTGAACACTGCTTGGCAGTTCAACTATCCAGTCTCCTTAATGCAAGGGAATGCTTGTTCAATTCTGTGTCACCATTCCAGCTCTTATCTTTCAATTTTATAATGCAATAGTCAACACAAGAAAGGAGGCAGTCTAACTTAGTGGCTACATTAATCTGAGTTTGCATCATACAAAATATGGATTTAGTCTTGATTCTTACTTGTTAATCATGTGACCTTAGTCATGTTCTTAAAACTGTCAAAGCTTCTGTTTCCTCTCCTATATAATGAAGATGAAGACACCTAAATCATTGGATTGCTATAAAATTAAATTAAATTAGCTATGTGTCTTAGTTACCTCATGCTACTAGAACAGAAGCATCACAAGAGGATGACTAACAAACAGAAATTTTGTTCTTTCACTGTTTGGGAGGCTAGAAGTTCAAATTCAAGGCTCCATTTGTAAGGGAAGGTTTTCTTTCTCAGTTGACTCTGGGGAAATTTCTTTGTCTCCTTTCAACATCTGTGGGCCCAGTATCCCTTGAATATCACAATGCATCTTGTTATCAATCTTCCCCTAGGTCTAGGACATTCTTAGCATAAGTACTCCAGGTCCAAAGAACATTCTACTCTTGGCTCTTCTATCTTGGTGGTACAGACGTCTCTCCCATCTGTACCATTCTCTCTCATGTTGTCTCTTAAAAATTAAAAGTGATGCAGATCATACTTCAGGGGAACTCCCCTTAGATTAGGGTTGTGATCTGAGTAAATGTGTTGCATTTTGTACTAACCCTACTTTATGAACACAAAGTACATAAACTAATCCTCATTAACACAGTATAAACCTGATTCATTAGCACATGTTTTTGTTGCTGTTGTTTAGTGCCATTCAGTTGGTCCCAACTCACAGTGACCTTATGTACAATGAAACAAAACACAGTCCAATCCAGTGCAATCCTCATTTTACCACCTTGTACATGACATGAGCAGTTTTGGTTAATGGCCCTATACCACTCCAAACTCTGCTTTCATTGCTTTCCCTATGACTTTGATCCTTTCGCCATACTCTTTTAAGAACCCTTCTGATTATTAAGTTGTTATGTTTGAGCCCAATATAACTGTGTCAATCCATCTAATTGTGGATCTTCATCTTTGTTGAACATCCACTTTACCAAATATGGTGTCCTTCTCCAGGGACTGGTAACTCCTGAAAACATTCAAAGTAGGAGAAATGAAGTCTCACCACCTTCGCATCAGGTTGTATTTCTTCCAACCAAAAGCAAATATGTCAGTTTGAGGTCTAAGATGCACCTGGCATTTCAGTAACCTCATACGCATGTGCAAGTTGGACAATGAATAAGCAAGATTGTAGCGGAATTGATGCATTTGAGTTATGGTGTTGGGAGAAAATATTAAAAGTACCATGGATTGCCAAAAAACAAATCAATCTGTGTTGGAAGAAGTATAAGCAGAATACTCTTGGAAGCTAGATTGGCCAGATTTCATCTCTCATACTCCAGACATATTGTCAGGAGGCACAAGTCCCTGCAGAAGAACTGGTAAAGTATACGATTGGAGAAAAAGAGGAAGACCCCCAACTAGATGGATTGGTACAGTGGTAGCAGCAATGGACTTTAACACAGACTGTGAGGTTGGCACAGGACCAGGTAATGTTTCGTTCTGTTATGCATAGGGTCACTATGAGTCAGTGATGACTCAATGACACCTAACAGAAACAATAACAACAACAATTTCTTCCAACACAGATTTATTTGTTCTTCTAGTAGTCCATGGTACTTTCACTAGTCTTCTCCAATGCCATAATTCAAACACATCACTTCTTTTATAGTCTTCCTTATTCATTGTCCAGTTTTCACATGCCTATATTGTTGTTAGGTGATGTTGACGCGGTGCTGACTCATAGAAATTCTTTGCACAGTAGAATGAAATACTGCCTGGTCCTGTAAAACTGCTCTTACATTTAAGACTATTGCTGCTGTCACTGTGGTAATCCATCTCCTTGGGAATGATCGTCACCATATCTAAACATGAGTCCTTCTCCAGTGTCTGCTTCCTCCTGATAACATGTCCAAAGTATGAGAGACAAAGTCTCACCATGCTGGTTTCTAAACAGCATCCTGGCTGTACTTCTTCTAAGACAAATTTCTTTGATCTTTTTGCAGTCCCTGTTACTTTTAATATTTTTCTCTAATACTGAAACACAAATGCATTCATTCTTCTTTTATCTCCCTTATTTATTGACCTACATTCACGTGCATATAAGGATATTAAAGATACCAAGGTATGTGTCAGCTGTACCTAAGTCCTCAAACTGATATCTTTGCTTTTGAATTTAATTGTGCACATGAAGAATCTTTGTATGTATTAAGAGGCAGTGATTTGAGCATAACAAGGAGATAAGTAATGGTTTTAAATCAGGAAAAGTGTACATCAGTGTTTTATCCTTTCACCATACTTATTCAATCTGTGTGTTCAGCAAATAATCCTAGAAGTTGAATTATATAAAGAAGAATGTGGTATCAGGATAGGAGGAAAACTCATTAACAGCTTTTCCAAATATGTGCACAATTAAATTCTAGAATTCAAATTCTTCATAATGGCATTTATAGTTTGTTATGATTCAAACAGCTGAATGCTTTTGCATTGTGGATAAAGCAGAAGTAAACATCTCTCTGGTATTCTCTGATTTCAGCCAATATTTATGTGATGTTAGCAGTGATAAACATTGTTCCATGTCCTTTCTTAATCTGGATTGAATTTTCTGCAGTGCCTTGTCTATGTACTGCTGCAACCATTAACCATTAACATGTAGAAGTCAGGATTTACAACACACAATAAATGGAAGATAGTTATATCAGATAACATCATATGGGTGATTGATTACATTATTATATAACTTCAAAATTACATCATCACATAACTTTCAAACTACATCAGTATATAAGTGCCAACATCATGATATAACTCCAAACCACTGCTGACACTATATTTTTGGGAGGGAACAATTCAATCCATGACAATATGTAAATCAAATAGTATCATGCTTATTGTTGTTGTTAAGTGCCACCGAGTCGGGTCCGACCCATAGCGACCCTGTACAGGGTTTCCGAGGGTGTAAATCTTTACGGGAGTAGAAAGCCTCATCTTTCTCCTGCGGAGCGGCTGGTAGTTTCGAACCGCTGACCTTAAGGTTCGCAGCCCGATTCGTAACCACTACGCTACCAGAGCACTGTACTAATTCTACTGCAATTGAATTGATTACAACCAATAGTGACTCTGTAGGACAGAATAGAACTTCTTCTTAGAGTTTCTGAGACTGTAAGCCTTTACTGGAGCTGAAAGCCTCATCTTTCTCCTATGGAGTGTCTCATGGGTTCAAACCACTGATCTTTTGATTAGAAATTAAATAGCGTAATCACTGTTTCAACAGGGCTAGAATAAATGGTGCATTTTTCGTTAAGTGCCATTGAGTCAGTTCTGACTCATAGTGATTCTTTATAGCGTTTTGGAGGAGTGGCTGGTGAGTTTAAATCACCAACTTTGTGGCCAGCAGTTCAGTGCTTATTCTACAGCACACCAGAATTCCAATAAATAGTTGTTGTTGTTAGGTACAATCGAGTCGGTACCAACTCATAATGACCCTATGTACAACAGAACAAAACACTGCCTGATCCTGGACCAATCTCACAATCATTGCTACATTTGAGCCCATTGATGCTGCAACTGTGCTCATCCATCTTGTTGGGGGTCTTCCTCTTTTGCTCCAACCCTCCACTTTACCAAATATGATATCCTTCTCCAGTGACTGGTCTCACCTAACAATATGTCTAAAGTATAAAAGACAAAGTTGTTCATCCTGGATTCCAAGGAGCACTCTGGCTGTATTTCTTCCAATACAGATATATTTGTTCTTTTGACAGTTTATGGTACTTTCAATAGTCTCCTCCATACCATAACTCAAATGGTAGTCATTATTATACTTTAATTGCTTATTAAAAATTTCTTAAGAACCTATTGTGAAAAACGAAAAGCATGTTTGGTACTATGGAAAGAAGGAAAGAAAAAGAACATAGTTCTTATTCTCAAAGACACTGTGTACTAAAAGGAGTGATATAAAGTATCAAGGTATGTAAAGTGAGTGAATGAAGGTGAGTGAAATAAGAGAGAAAGTGCTGGGTGAAGATGAAGTTAGAACTACACATCCTTGAGAGTCCATTGTAGAAGCTTATTGTCAAAGTGTTGTACAGACCATCTTGTCATTGACATTCATCCTGTACAAAAACTTTTCTTCATGTACTTCTATATGTGGTGACTCTTCTAACAGCATTCTTCAGCAAGATCTTGTAAATGCATGTGTTTATTATTTTCTATTGTCTAAGATGGTCGAAGGTTAGAGATACAGTTAGTTAGTGGTGTCTAGGAAAGCAAAACTTTTCAGAAGCCCTATACTGGGTCACTACAAGTCAGAACAGACTCTATAGAGCTTAACAACAACAAGGAAAGCAAAAACAAAAACAAAAACAAAACTTTCTTCCTTGCCCACCTTTCTTTCCTATACACCATTGTACTATCAGGGTCATAAATAAAAGTTCAATTGTTTTGGCTAGCTGGTATTCAATCACAGACCATTTCCTTGACAGGTTTCAGTGAGCTCTAACATTTAGAATGAGCATTAACTGAAGATACGTTTGTCAAGTTGTGTATATATTCTCTCAAAACTAGATAATACCTGCAGATTCTCTGAATACTTGACCAGATAGTCAACTACATGCAGGTTAAATGGCCTGGGTAGTATGTGTAGATCTGGCTGGGCCATTCCTCAGTTAGCTAGTAAAAAGTTAAACTATTCCTTGGTTCTCTCATGTCACAAGGATATGTAGGGGAGTATTGCACCAACGATCAGGGCACTAGTTTGTTCTCAGAATATCCCAACTGTGATTGTTGTTGTTAGGTGCCATCAAGTCAGTACCAACTCATAGCGATGCTATGCACAACAGAATGAAACACTGCCTGATCCTTGGTCAACCTCACAATTGTTGCCATGCTTGAGCCCACTGATGCTGCCACTTTGCCAATCCATCTCGCTGGGGGTCTTCCTCTTTTTCTCTGACCCTCCACCTACCAAACATGATATCCTTCTCTAGCAATTGGTACCTCCTGACAATATGTCCAAAGTATGAGAGACGAAGTTTGGCCATCCTGGCCTCCAAGGAGCACTCTGGTTGCACCTCTTCCAACACAGATGTGTTTATTCTTTTGATAGCCCATAGCACTTTCAATATTCTCCAACTGTGATAATCGTATGCAAAACATGATAAATTGCCCCAACTGCTTTCATAATCAGCAAAATAGATACAATAATACTTGTCAATGGCTTAGTAAAAATGTACACCCATGTTGTATTCTTTCACCGTATTTATTCAATCTGTGTGCTGGGCAAATAATCTGAGAAGCTCGGTTACACGAGGAAGAACGGGGTATCAGAATTGGAGGAAGACTCATTAAAAACTTGTTATATACTTGCTGTAAGCAAAGAGGACTTAAAATACCGATGAAGATCAAAGTCCACAGTCTTTAGCATGGATTACACATCTATGTAAAGGAAAAAAAAATCTCACAACTGGACAAATAAATAACATCATGAAAAATGGAGAAAATATTGAAGTTGTTGAAGACTTCATTTTGCTTGGATCCACAACCAACATCATGGGAACAACAGTCAAGAAATCTAATGACATATTGCATTAGGCAAATCTGCTGCATAAGAACTCTCTTAAGTGTTCAAGAGCAAAGATGTCAGTTTAAGCACAAAGGTTCATCTGGCCCAAGCTATGGTATTTTCAGTAGCCTCATATGCATGTGAAAGTTGGACAGTGAATAAAGAAGACCCCTGAAGGACTGTTGCATTTGAACTATGCTGTTAGAGAAGAATATTGAAAGTATCATGGACTGCCAGAAGAACAAACAAATCTGTGTTGGAAGCAGTACAACCAGAACGTTCCTTAAAAGCCAGGATGGCAAGACATTACCTCTAATACTTCCGACATATTATTTGTAAGGACAGGTCGTTGGAGAAGGATATCATGCTTGATAAAGTAGAGGGTCAGCATAAAAGAGGAAGACCCCAATGAGATGGATTAGTACAGTGGCAGCAATGGGCTCAAGATTCACAACAATTTTGAGGACGGGGCGGGACCTGTCAATGTTTTATTCTGTTGTTCATAGTGCTCCTTTGACTCAGACCTGACTCAACAGCACCTAACAACATCAGCAATGGCTTTATTGCACACACATATAATTTAATTTTCTTTGTGGAAACTGAAGTTTCTTCTGTTTAGAATGGTGGGAAGCAATAACTTCATACTAGGTGTTGTGAAGCTCAAATAATATAATGGATGCAATTATTTGCAATCATTAGTCACTTATGAGAGTATGTCACCAAGTATTGATAATAGGGTTCATAAATGCATGGGCTTATTCCAAATAAAACATGTTTAAACACGTCTATGTGATCAGGCAAATCTGTTGCACAAGACCTTTTTAAAGTGTTGAAGAGCAAAGATATCAGCTTGAAGACTAAAGTGCACCTGACCCAAGCCATGACATTTTCAATAACCTCATATGCATGTGAAAGCTGGACAGTGAATAAGGAAGACCATAGAAGAATTGATGCTTTTGAGTTATGGTGTTGGAGGAGAATATTGAAAGTGCTATGGGCTGCCCATAGAACCAATAGATCTGTTTTTGAAGAAGTACAGCCAGAGTGCTCCTTGGAGGCCAGGATGGTCAAACTTCGTCTCTCATGCTTCGGACATATTGTCAGGATGGACCAGTCGCTGGAGAAGGATATCATGTTTGGTAAAGTGGAGGGTCGGAGAAAAAGAGGAAGACCCCCAACGAGATGGATTGGCCATGTGGCAGCATCGATGGACTGAAGTGTGGCAACAGTAGTGAGGTTGGCTCAGAATCAGGCAGTGTTTCGTTCTGTTGTGCATAGTTTCGCTATGAGTCAGTACCGACTTGATGTCACCTAACAACAACAACAACAATAACAACATGTGATCAATGGATGACGGCAGATAAATTCTGTCAGTAATATACTTGTCTGGTAGTGTAGTGGTTACCAATCGGGCAGCAAACTGCAAGGTCAGTAGTTTGAAACTACCAGCTGTTCTGCAGTAGAAAGATGAGGCTTTCTGCTCCCGTAAAAATTTACAGCCTTGGAAACCCTGCACAGGGTCGATATGAGTCGAAGCCAACTCCATGGCACATAACAACAACAATACTTGTCTTAGTCTTGTTAAGGTACTTTAAAAATGTTGAACAGAAACAGTGGCTTCTAAGGGGATTTACTGGGTCAGTAATAGTCAAACAAGAGAGGTTAGCTCAGAAGGTATTGGCAACCATTTTCTCCTGGAGCCCAAAGGGATCATTTTGACAGATTTTCTGAAAAAGGCACAGGATGATCATGCAGGGCTTATTAGTAAAACTTTTTCAGAAAATTACATTCGTGAGAACAAGGCCAGGAAAGTTGCTCTGAAGACTTTTTTTTTTTCCATTAGGACAACGTAACTGCCTAATCTTCAAGAGTGGTTGTTGGTGGTAATGTGCCATGCCATGGAGTCAGCTCTGACTCATAGCGACCCTGCATAGGGTTTCCAAGGCTGTAAATCTTTACGGGAGCAGAAAGCCTCATCTTTCTCCCACAGAACTGCTGGTAGTTTCGATTTGCTGACCTTGAGATCAGCAGCCCAACTCGTAATCACTGCATTACCAGAGCGCCTTAATCTTCAAGGGTAGCAGGTGATTATACTATTGGCAAATCTAACCCCATCCACCCTGCAGCCTTAATCTTTATTCTTTAAACTTCTTTTTGGCTGCCCTGAACATGTGTGCACAAATATTCATGTGGGTTTTTGTTGTTAAGTGTCATCGAGTCGGTTCTGATTCACAGCAACCCTGTATAGGGTTTCTGAGGAGTGGCTGGTGGGTTTGAATTGCTGATCTGTGGCTCAAACTGAACTTATGGCTTAGTGCTTTATCCTACAGCGCCACACCATGACTTGTTATGTGGGTATATGCATTCCTTTCTCTTGGATAAATACCTCAGAATGGGACTGCTGGCTTGTGTGATAAGTACACATGTAACTTTGTAAGAAACTGCCAAAGTGTTGGTGATATTTTAAATCCTTTCCCATCATTTATGAGGGTTTCAGTTTTGTCACATCCTCACCAATGCTGTTAGTACTTCTACTTTTAGCTAGTCTATCAGGGATGTGATTTTAATTTGTATTGTTCTCCTTTTTGATGTTGATTTTTTGGATATGTAAAACATTTATTGGTTCATGAGATAAATTTCTATGAAAAAACAAATGTCCTGAAGTCTCAAAAACCAACCAAACCAACAAACTTCTTTTTATTCCCCAAACCAAAGAACATTTAAAAGGACACAAATGAAGTTCATCAAGGGTGCCCAAATGCCATTCTGACATGGTGTCAGTCAAAGAACACAAAATATTTTGAGAAAGGGTTAGAAACATGGAAACATTACTTTAAGAAGTGTATAGACTTGTTGTTGTTAAGTGCCATCGAGTTAGTTCTGACTCATAGTGACACTGTACAGGGTTTCCAAGGATCAGCTGGTGGGTTTGAACTGCTTACCTTGTGGTTTGCAGTCCAGTGCTGATCCTACAGCATCACACCAGATGGAGGATATGTCAAGAAACAATAGCTTCATATTTTGTTGTTTTTGTTTAAAAGAGGGGTCCATGCTTTTACAGCAATCCTTTTTGACTTACCATTGTTTATCTGTTGTGATGTGCTGCTGTCAAGTTGATTATGATTTAGAGAGTCCCTATGTCACAGAGGAGAACTGCCCCATAGGTTTTTTGAGATGCTGATCTTTCTGGATCATATTTCTAGATCTTTCCTTCCTTGGAGTGATTGATGGGTTTGAACTACTGACCTTTCAGTTAGCAGCCAAGTGCCTAACTATTACACTGTCAAGGCATATATAGCTAGCACAGCATTAATTAACCTCAGGATTTCCAATTGCAGTAGGGAGACAATAGAAAAGGGAGTATCTTCCTGGATTTGACTTTCTCTGCATAAGGAATTTTATAAACATAACTATATTTCAATGTACTTAAGTCATTCTATTGACTTCTTGCTGCATTTGGAATAAATGCTAGAGTTATTACCAAAGACAGGCAAGAGTTCCATGCTTGAGGTCTGACCTACCTTGGGTAATCTTCAGCCTCCCTCATTTATAATCCAGTCATGTGGACCTTCTTTCTATTTTTTTTTTTTTCATACATGCCAAATCCAGTCTCAGCTGAAGAGTTTGGTTCATATCCTCTTCCTCCAATGATCTTCCTCTAGATTTTTGCTTGGTTGGCTTTCCTTTCTTCATCTTCATTATTATCTTAATTCAAATTTCACTTCCTCACAGAAACCTTTCTTGATCATGCTATCTAATGATGCTTCCATGCCCTATCTCTGTCACATTTCTTTATAGCCCTTCTTACAACCTGAAATCAAATTATACATTGTTTATTCACCCATTTACTCCATTTCTTATTAGTACAGTTAAGCCTGTTCTTCTAGGATAATATTAATAATATTTAACAATGAGTGCCACATGCTACTAATCAATCAGGATCCACACAAGACAAAGTCTTAGAACAGGGACCAGGAGGCACTTCTTACTGTATCCTCAAATTGCTTGGCTGTGGTTAAGTCTAGAAGGCCCAGAGTCATACAAAAGGAACTGTAATAAATAAGGCATTGCAAGTGAACTAAAGGGCTCAAGGAAATGACAATGTAACGATCATCATTGCAATATTTTAATACTTACTATGATCAATACTTTGCATGACTTTAACATTAACCCTACTTATCTCTCATGTTAAGAGCTCTGATAACATAGTGGTTATGATTCAGGCTGCCAACCTCAAGGTCAGTAGTTCAAAACTACCAGCGGTTCCACAGGAGAAAGATGAGGTGTTCTGCTCCCATAAAGATTTTCAGGCTCGGAAACCCTGTGCAGGGTTGCTATGAGTCGGAACTGACTCCACGGTACTTAACATCTCTCATGTTGAACGCCATGTATACAACAGGATATAGAACAACGACTGGTCCATAGCAAACCTTCATGGGGCAAATTACCCAAAGCGTTTTGTTATTAAGTGCTGTAGAGTCAGTTCCAATTCATAGAGACCCTCTATAGGGTTTCTAAGGAGCGGCCAATGGGTTTGAATGGCTAACCTGGTGGTTCAAACTGACTGATGCTTATCCTACAGTGCCATTTTTTGTTGTTGTTTGGTGCCAGTGAGTAATTTCCAACTTGTAGTGACCCTGGATAGAGTTTTGAGGGGTGGCTGGTGGGTTTGAACCAACACTTTGGGGTTCAAATCAACTTTGTGGTCTAGTGCTTATCCTACAGCACCTCACCAGGACACCTACAGAACCACTGTTGTTTTTAAGTGCTGTCGAGTCAGTTGCAATTCATAGCAACCCAGTATTGGGTTTCCAGGAAATGGCTGGTGAGTTTGAACTGCCTACCATACAGTTCAAACCAACCTTGCAGTCTGGTGCTTTACCCTACTATCCCATACCAGCACCATAGTGTTATCCAAGTGCCACTTTCTCCAACTTGTTTCCTAGGATACCTAGAAAGAGAATAAAATATATAGAACCACTCAAATAAATAAGTGATTGTGTTCTTAGGCTATGGGACCTGTTCTTATGGTAACTAGTCTATAAATCTTCATAGTTTACAAATCTATATATTCACGGTCTCATTTTTTCCCTCATGACCCTCCTGAATGGCTGACAGGAAATACTTATTATACTCATATTCCTTTAGTTGAGAAAACTCAGGTTCCTGTAAATCAAGTGGTAACTAAAAGGTAGGCAGAGATAAGTGAAAATCCAAGTCTTCTGAGACTATGTTCGTTCCATTAGGCAATTATGTATTCCTTCTCTGAATGGAAGTACTTTTGGTGTACAGATGTGAAGATTATGGGTTCTACACTAGAGTTGGCTATAGAAACACCACTGTGGCTGGTTTTCATGAAAGAATATTCCAGGCAAGAGATCAAAAAAGAAACCCTGGTATATGAGTTGGAAGAGCAGGAAATGACCATAGAGAAAGTCTTTTCAGACATTTACAAAAAAGTCTTGGAGAAAAACTTGCTAAACATTTCGAGACAAGCTTACAGAGAAAAATTAATATCAACAAGTGAAAATTACTACAAAAAGTGATGTTTGAGTTCAATGAAGCAATGAGAAGCAATATAGCTTAGAGCAATGTTTCCCAAAATAGATACACACAAAAATAGTGGCAATTAAGGATATTTTACTTAGGACATGGAACAACATTTTGAAAAGTTTTATTACAATGTATTGTAATATATGTTAGGGAAACATGTAACTGGTATATCAAATTTGTGTTTTCAGGTACACATGAAGAGATAAAGTAAGTTTCTCAAAAATGAGATAAGATCATTTATAGAAAAGATTAACTGAATAATGATAGAGATGATCCCCAGACATGTGCTAATAAAATCATAGATGAGTGATCAAAGCTTGAGAAATATAACATTCTCAAATTTAATTTTCTTGCTTGTGGGCAAATGAGGATTATGTTAAAACCTGTTTAATAAGTTTATGGAAAGGATTCAATAGTTCAATGCACGGAAAGTATTCAGTGTTTGGCACGTAGTGAGAACTCAATAAATTGAGTTAGTTATTATTTTTATTTTTTATAAATGACAGTGAGAACTGTTGAACAATGGAAAGTCACCTTGCAAAGCAGTAGCTTCTCATTATTGACTGTGAGTAAACAGAACTAGATGGGCATCTGCCAGGAATGCTTCAAAGGTAATTCCTTCTGGGATAGGAGCTCAGCTAGAACTTTGAGATCATTCCAACTGGGTTTTCTTTGATTCTGGTTCCTGCTAAAATACAGGGTACAAAAGAGACTTGGAATCAGAGCCTTAGCTACTTCTTAGGACTCAAAGAGTCATTGCTCTGTGAGCACCATTGTTGGCTGTGGCACCCAAAGTTGGCTTTTTCATCACCCACGTCACTGTCTGAGAACCACGCAGCTATTGTCCCATAGTTCTTACTCAATCAGGGGGGAAAAAATCCTATTCTGTCCTTACATCCTTCTACTGTGGGAAAAGCTGTGAAGGCTTCTTTTGAGTACAGAATGGGCCCGCTCTTTGTAAACCATACCATGAATTTGTCCTCCTCCAGTGGTTGCTGACAGGCAACTAGTTCCATTTGAGATCTCTGATTATAGGAAGTCCTTCTTTAAGCAAGCTTAAATATGTTCCTCTGCGTTTCATCCACATGCTCTAGTTTCATATACTGGAACCACACAGAAAATTTATTCTCATTGCCTCCTGTGGGAACACTTCAGAAGTTTGCAGGCAGATGGAGTGTTTACCCTAAAGTTGTTAGGTTTCCTATTGTTCCCACAGATATATTGTTCCTGTTAAGCATACTTACCATTTCCCTGCCCTTCCTAGTCATCTACTCACATTCTAATATGGTTTATCTTTAGTCTACGGTATGATAGAGACTTTGGATTCTGGGGCCATTTTTCTTACTGAGAAAGTTGGTCTCAGTAACAGTTCAATTACAATGGACCTGGCAAATGTATTTACACGAATCTGTTGGTGACAAGTCATGGTTTGTTTGGTGCCCACAATGCTCTGACCTCTTTCTTAGTCTGTATGTGTTCCTAGTGCATTATGCAAATCTGCTGCACAAGACCTCTTTAAAGTATTTAAGAGCAAAGAAGTCTGCTGGAAGATTAAGGTGCACTGGAACCAAGCCATGGTATTTTCAGTAACCTTTTATGTATGTGGACTCCTGGTGTGATGCTGTAGGATCAGCACTGGACTGAAAACCACATCAATATTTCAAACCCACCAGTTGCTCCTTGGAAACCCGATATAGGGTAGCTACGAGTCGAAAGTGACTCGACAGCTCTTAACAACAACAACATATGCATGTGAAAGTTGGACAATGAATAAAAGAGATTGTAGAAAACTTGATGCATTTGAGTTACGCTGTTGGATGAGAATATTGAAAGCACCATGGACCACCATGGACCTTAGATGTCAGCATGGCCAGACTTCATCTCCCATACTTCATACATATTGTCAAGAGGAAGCAGTCCCTGAAGAAGGACATGCTTGGCAAAGTGGAGGGTCAGCGAAAATAGGAAGACCCCAATGAGATGGACTGGCACAGTGGCAGCAGCAATGGGCTCAAATGTAGCAATGACTGTGAGGTTGGCACAGGACCTGGAAATGTTGTGTTTTGTTGTGCATAAGGTCACTATGAGTCATACTGACTCGACAGCACCTTACAACAACAACAGCAACAAAATGGGCTCCTAAATGATCTCTTGTAATCCAGTACCAACGATCCCAGCACTTAATTCTTAAATCAATTTTCTCCAGAGCTCCAGGATCTTATACAGCTCTATCCTGGGTATCTCTGAATGAATATCTCATAGATATTTCAATCACACCCGGTTCCAGTCTGAACCATTTACTTACTCTCTTTATTCCTGTTTTTGTGGTGGGAATAATAATAGTGGTTACTCTATTTATAAGCCAGACACTATTGAGTTGACTGACTTATTATAGAGGATTGTCTGAAGATTAATGAATCAGTGTAGTAAAGCACTCAGGATATTATTGTTATTAAATGCTGTCAAGTGGGTTCCAACTCACAGTGACCCTGCATAGGGTTTCCAAGGCTATGACTTTTTGCAGGAGCAGAAAATCCTGTTCCTCTCAAGAAACAGCTGATTTGTTCAAACTACCTGCTTTGTGGTTTGTAGTCCGGAATTTATCCTATGGGGCCACCAATAGTATCTGATAAATAATAAACAAAATTTATATTGCTATTGTTAGCAAACTAGGAAAACAAACACATAAATAAAATAGCATATGCTGAATGGTGAATTTGGTTGTTGTTAAAAATGAAGCAGGAAAGAGCTTAAGATAAGACAAGAGGGTGCTATTATTTTGGGAAATTGTAAGCATGTTGTTCAGGTTGATTGGTCTTTTCTAGTGCTTTCCAGTCATTCAACACAAGTAGCCTTCTTCTTAATAGCTCAAGTTTAGTATATCTGGTTTTTTTTTTTTTTTTTTTTTGAGTCATCTTTCAACGTTGTTGTTGTTGTTAAGTGCCGTCAAGTCAATTCTGACCCATAGTAACCCTGTATCCTGTATAAGGTTTCCGAGGAGCAGCTGGTGAGCTTGAACCACCAACCTTGCAGTTCAAATGGCTTTGCAGCATAGAGCATTAACCCACAGCGCCACTCCAGGACTCCCATCTTTCAATGTAGACATCACTATTTTTTCTACTGCTATCTTCTATGGAGCTCTGGTAGCGTAGTGGTTACGAATCGGGCTGCGAGCCTTAAGGTCAGTGGTTCGAAACTACCAGCTGCACCGCGGGAGAAAGATGAGGCTTTCTACTCCCGTAAAGATTTACACCCTCGGAAACCCTATACAGGGTCGCCATGGGTCGGAACCGACTCGATGGCACATAACAACAACAACATATTTTCTTCTAGAATCTAATTATTTTAAAGGGCAAATTATTATTATTTAACAAAAAACAAAAACAAAAACTGAGTGTTTATGATCGGATGCTCTTTTTAAATTTCCTGAGTTCATTTGAAAATAATTTATGAATAATCTCTATACAGCCATCCACTGTAATGAATTTGTATCTTATTCCGGATGCAATAAGAAGTACAGCATGATGAATTACTCTTATATGGCTTGTCTAGCTATGGCCTTGTAATTTCCATCAAAAAATTAGATGGGATTATCTTTTGTGCTTGTGGCCCACCAAAGGGATTGGATAACTTGTTGCTAATGCAACTAAGATGTATGACATCCTTGTAGGATTGTTGTTGTTGTTAAGTGCCGTTGAGTTAGTTATGACTTATAGCAACCATGTTTCTGTGGGGTGACTGGTGGATTTGAACTGGCAATCTTTCAGTTAGAAATCCAGTGCTTATCTTACAGTGCCACATCACATTGTGAGTGAAACCATGCAAATAAGATGTGTGGAACCCTAACAAAAAGATTGATCAGTTTTGCCATCCACTAGGCTATGAGTTGGAATAGATTCAATGGCACTTAACAACAACTACAATAGGCTTCAAATGAAGCATTCCAGAGGTGAGCAGTGGGGAGCAGTGCCACCAAGAAGAGTCAGGAGCAGAAAACATTCTCTGGACTTGGGGGTCCCTAAGCTAGGAACCTCCAAGACCCAGGAGACAGAGATGTAACACCAGAAAAACAAAAGACAGCACAAACAGTAGGGATAAATGGCAACAGAATCAGAAAACCAGTCGGAGACAGTACAGTGGTTGTGTAGACCTATGAAGAGAGATCTCAGTGTCTTCGGTCAGGAGCCTTGCTGGTAGAGTTAGGTGTCTCCTGACATTAGCAGAGATAAAAGAGCTTTGCAACATTTGGCTGAGCAGGGCAGAGAGACCTGCAAGTGGGCTTTGCTGAGAAGAGATTGTCCTTATCGAAGCACTGTATTCTGAGCATTTCTGGACCTGAATTGTATTTAGTTGCTTCCATAATAAACTCCATCACTGTGAGCATACTCTGTGAGTTCAATGTGACCACTGCAATGAATTATCAAACTCAGCAGAAAAGTAAAATGATGGGGAGAAGAGATACATCTAACTTTTACCTTACAAAAATCAGTCTAGGGTGGTTGATACTGATTAGGAGGAGGTCAGATACCGCCTCATGTCATTGTTTTTCTTTTTACAGGAAGTCATAGAATGGTGTAAAGAAAGGAGTGGCATGCTATGATTCATGCTTTCAAAGCATTACAGTAGCTGATCTTTTTGTTGTTGTTAAGTACCTTCCAGTCAGTTCCCACTCACAGGATTTCCTAGGCTGTCAATTTTTGTGGGAGTTGAAAACCTCATCTTTCTCCTGCAGAGTAACTAGTGTGCTTGAACCGCTGACATTGTGGTTAGCAGTCTAATACTTACCCTACAGAGCCACCACGCTCCCTTTGGTAATGGTAAGTCCATCTGTTGTTAAGTGCTGTCAGGTCGGTTGCAACTCATAGTGACCCTGAGTAGAGTTTCTGAGGAGCAGCTGGTGAGTTTGAATTGCTGACCTTTTGGTTCAAACTGACCTTGGAGTCCAGTACTTACCCTACAGTGCCACACCATGACTCCTTTGTTGTTGTTGTTGTTATTGTTGTTAACTGCCATTGGGTCAGTTCTGACCCATAGAGACCCAGTATAGGGTTTCCGAGGAGTGGTTGGTGAGTTTGAACCGCCAACCTTGCAGTTCAAACCGACTTTGCAATCCAGTGTATTAACCCACAGCGCAACACCAGGACTCCAGGACTCCTTCAGTAACTGATTTTTAGATATTAGATTATATGGGTACAGGAATGTGTAAAGAAGAAAGAGTTGAAAAACTATTGCAGTAGTGCAGGTAGGACATAATAGTGGTTTGAATAGGTCAAAACTACTCAACAGCTAACTTGTTCTTCAGGCTTGGAAGCTCCATTGTGTTGGATAGTTTATAAATAATTCCATATGTGGCTTCTCTTAGATGGATTGAAAGTAACATTGTATATATTGTCATTGTTGTTAAATGCCATCAAATCAATTACAACCCATAGCGACCCTGTATAGGGATTCCAAGGAGCATCTGGTGAGCTTGAACCACTGACCTTGCAGTTCAAATGACTTTTCAGTCTGATGCATTAGCCCACAGTGCCACACCAGGACTACATATTGTGTATGGGTGAATGGTATTAGTTTGTAGGCATTAACACAAATTCACTCCAAATCATGGCTTGGAATTATTGTTGAATTACACATTAATATGAACCTATATAAATAGAAGGCTTGATGTGGCCCTGTAGAATAAGCACTGAACTTCTCATCATAATATTGTCTGTTCAAACCCCCCAACTGTTCCTTGGAGACCCTATACAAGGTTGCTATGAATCAGAACTGACTTGAAGGCACTTAACATCGACAACATATAAGTAGAAAAGACACAGGCAAAGAACCACAATACAAGATTTCAGATGGTAAAGAACTTAAATCCTTCAATCGTCTACATTTAGAAAATAAAATGGCAAATCAAAAGTGCTGCAGTGTAAAAAGTCAAAGCCTATCCTAGGCTTAGAGCTGGCTTGTTGGACTATAAGACCTGGGGCTACTAAGAAGATGAAGAGACCTGCCTTTGTGAATCAATTGTCTCTAGTTACATGGACCCCACATTAGCTGAGTCAGCATTAGAAAGAATGGAGCCAATCAATTCATTTTCCCTTGAACTGTCTCCAAGCATTTTACAGAGAAATAAAAGACTTAGGAGAAAAAAATATGGACTCCACCCAGGTAAAAGCATTCAGGCAATAATTAGGATTTCTATCTGGGAAAAGATCTGACTCTTCAAGTGACCAAAATCAGAAACTGTACAATTAAGAGAATCTTTTAGATGAGAAATGATCCATGAAGCACACAAACAGTAGTAGGTGATGCAAAGAGCACAGGCTTTGGAGTGGATGGCAAGGTGTAATTCTTCATTCTTTTCTCAGCTAGCTTTGAACTTTAGTCTCTTGTCTAATTGTCAGAGACTCTATCCTTTCTACAAAATGGGATCACTTCATATTGTGTGGTTCATAAGAGTATATGTGAGAAATAGATATGAGTGTTGGAAAACTAAAAAGCCACAGTTTGCTTATAATAGTAACATCTCAACTGAATTGCATCAGGCTATCAATACTATTTGTGGAATTCATAAGGCTTGCTTGGTAACAATACTATTAAGTGAAACTTGAATGACTCTGTGAGAAAATACCTGTAGGTGTGGAATTGCATAATACATAGATACAATAATTTCATGGGTATGCATGTGTGTACATGTTTAGTTTTATACTATATCTATGCTCAAATCTTAATGAAATTGTGATGATATGGTATTAAATACATTAGGAGAAAAAGGTTCAGAGCAAGGTCTTCAGAGTTAGAAACCAATGCACAGACTCCAGTTTATAGGCTTGATGAATG
Source organism: Chrysochloris asiatica (assembly GCF_000296735.1). Lineage (NCBI taxonomy): Eukaryota > Metazoa > Chordata > Mammalia > Afrosoricida > Chrysochloridae > Chrysochloris > Chrysochloris asiatica. Next base: position 367,313 of record NW_006408798.1, on the reverse strand, counting down.
TAGAATGATTACTTGAATTCTTGAGCTTTAGTTTCCTCATCTGTAAAATGGAAGTGCTAGCTATTTCATAACATTAACGTAAGAATTAAATAAGATTAAAATATAAA
>NW_006408798.1:350000-366771 GCF_000296735.1 Chrysochloris asiatica | reverse complement strand
GTTGACTATTGCATGGTAAGCATACCTTACGAGTGTTGTTGTCCCCTCCTATATACCTATCTACTGTTTGACTGAAAATTGAACCATGAGGGTGATTTCAATTCCAGACCTGAATGGTGGGAAAATGCCACAATCTTGGGTTCCTCCAGTTTCTTTCTGACCAGTAAACCCAGTCTTTTTTTATAATTTTGAATTTGTTTCACATTTTCTCCTACTCTATTCAGGATTATCTAATGTTTTCTCTTTCAGAGCAGTTGGTAGTGGTAGTTAGGTGTCATCTAGTTCTCAAGGTTATGGAGACTGACTTTCACATGTCCCATTGGTCCATTGGACTAACTGATTCCAAGCTTCTTCAATTTTCATCACTCTTTCTATCACTTTTCTTTCTTCCACACATGAAGAGACCAATAGTTGCACCTTAGATAGGCGCTCATGAGCTCTTAAGATCCTAGTTGATACTCATCATAGTCTTCCAGGACTATGTTATGTCAGTTGCCCATGGCGTCCCCTGAGATTATGGTCTTCATTCCCCAAGCCCAGAAACTCATTGCAAATGTTTGACTTTTCAACTGATCCAAATCTGATACGGTTGTTTGTATGAAAAAGAATATCATTTCTTGAATCTTTCCTTTTTCATTGGTAGATGAAGATTTCAAAATTCGAGTAAGGATTCAATGCTCTCTTCTACTTCTTTCAGCAATGGAAGGGGCTTATGAAATCTGAAAACTCTGAATGAATAAAACAAAGAAGTAAAATTGTTTTCTAGAACCTCTTCTGGATCAACACTAACAGAAAACATAGCAAGGAGGACAATGGCACTGGTCCCATTGAGAGAGGTGGGCAGAAGGAATGATAAATGGGCATGTTTGAGGCCTTCAATGGGGTTGTCTTCATATTAAGGCATTGGAAGACTCAGTAAGAAGTAATGGTTTAACAGAAGTGACGTTAACAGTCTAATCTGGGTTCAAATTCCAGTTCTACCATGAACTATGTGTACCTGGGCCAGTTACTTAAATTTTTTGTAGAATGAAAAATGGAAATGAACATATGTCTTCCTCACTGGGATGAGGTAATATATGTACAATATTTAGTGAGGGGATATTGTTTTTGCTGCTTTTGATAACTTAGAACCAGAATTTCCTCATTAGATGATAGTAATTCCCTAAAATTGTTTTGCTTTTTGGTGTGTATACATATATTTATTGTTTTGTTCAAATGTAAGATTTAAATACCATAATTTCTCTTGGAGCCATTTAGCTTATTAGTTCCCCTTAGCATGTAAGATAATCACTGGGCTGCTTCTTGGAAACCCTAAATGAGGTCGCTGAGTCAAAACTGACTTGATGGCGCTTAACAACAACAACAACATTCCTATACACTTGATACTATACCTGATGACTTCGTTATATTTAAGTTAAGCATTTTTTGAATGACTGCTTCATAACTTATAATATGTACCTCAGATCATGTCCCAAAAGGAGACATACAAATACCGAGTTGCTCTACTATCCATTTATTTATACAATTTCTAAAATTATTATCTTAATGTGTTTATTTTTGAAATGTCACCTCATTTTCTCATGCTAAGACTAGTGAAGAAAAATAATTTTGGTCAAGTGGGGACAGACTTGCATATGGAGGAAGGAACAGGCTCTCCTTGAACTTAGGCACAAAAGTGGTAGCAGGTATGAAAGCGTGAAACCCCCCAAAGAGGGGAGAATTCTGGACAACAGTCAAGGATGCTAGAACAGTAAATGCCTCTACTTCTGTTAATTACAGTCTTGGAGCATACCAGTCTTAGAATCGCAGAGATGTTTGCAGTCTGATATAACTAAAGAAATTGGTGTATGATCAATTGCCCCTCTTTTTCTGTTCATTTAAAAAAATTCATTCCGCAAATACTTATTGATCTGAATAATGGCATCTCTAAACACAGAAAGAAACAGAGAAGATTAAGATTTCTGTCCTCAGATAACTACAACATAAGACAGCATGTGATAAGAAACCTAAAAGCAAAGCATCAAAGAAAATCACTTAGAGGTTTCTTGAGGAGTGTGGACTTGAGCTAGAATTTGAATTTTAAGACTTTTCTCACTAGTGCTAAAAATCAAATTGAATTTCATAGTGACAATGAGGTGATAAGAGACAAAAAAAAAAAAAAAAAAGGCTAATATATAGTGTTCTTTCAGAGACCTATAAATATTCTAGCTTAGAGGAGTAGAGTTCTTAGGAATGGTTGTAGACTTAATCTCACCAGTATAGTGATTTTTGTTAGGAACATTGGCACTAGAGCCTAGACTGCCTGGTTTCAATGCCACTTGTATTAACTAGTTTGTGTGATTTATAGAAAGTTGTATAATGTCTCTGTGCCTCAGTTTCTGCAACTGTAAAATACAAACATAGTAATATTACCGTCTCTTAGAATTTTGGGAGGATTAGATTAAATAATTTAAGTACCATTATTAGTGTAGGACATAGAACATTATAAGCCCTCAAGGAATCTAAATAATTACTATAATTAAATTGATTCTGAATTATGTTTAAGATATACAAAGAGATGAATAACTTCTGATCAAATATTTGTTTTAAAGTGAACATTAATTTCACAAATTTTTTGTGAATTTTGTCTATTAAAATTTTGGTGAGTTTGACAAAAATGAAAGGATATTTTAGAATATATATTTTTATAACTTTCTTACAGAAAACATATATAATATTGCCTCTATATCTATTGCTCTCTGAAAGAACAAAACAAACTTAATTATACCTCATTGTATGATGTGGAGATAGGGTGTCACAGTGGTCAAAGCACTTGGCTGCTATATAACCCCATTACTTTATCCATGGGAGAAAGTGTGCTTGGGTAAGGCTTTCAGCCTTAGAACACTTCTGGGGTAGTTCTACTCTGTCTTGTTGTTTTTACGTGCCATAGATTCGGTTCTGACTCATAGCAACCCTATGTAGGGTTTCCCGAGGAGTGGCTGGTGAGTTTGAACCTCAGATCTTGCACCTCAAGCTGATCTTGCAGTGCAGCATATTATCCTGGCAGCATACAAGGACTCCACTCTGTCCTGGTGATGACGTGGTGGTGGTGGTGGTGGTAGTGGTGGTGTTGGTGGAATGACTTAAAGTCAGTTCCGACTCATAGCAACCCTGCATAGGGTTTTTGAGACTTTAAATCTTTACAGGAGCAGAAAGCCTCATCTTTCTCCCACAGAGCAGCTGATAGTTTTGAACTGTTGACCTTGAGGTTAGCAGCCCAACTCATAACCACTACATTACCTGAGTATGGACTATATGGCAGTGGGTTTGACTTCTTTTGCTTAACACAGAAAGAAATGGTCTTATTATGTTAATTTAAAACCAGCTAGTTGTTTACTTTCTTTTACCCTATTTGGTTCAATTTGGGGATTCTAGTAAGTCTGATTAAATGGTTTTCTTTTAAGTTAAATTAATGTTTCCAATGAACTTGATGATTAGTTTTCTCTTTTAGATATGTATAATTAGTGCAATTTTCCCCAAGCAAGAAATTCTAAACAAAATTTTTGTTCCTAATATTTATGATTATTTTTGATAATACTATCTAATATTTTTGCACTAGTGCCATACTTAATAGTTACTAAATGATAGAGCACTGTGTTTAACAGCCTGACTTAATTCTGACTTATATACTGAGGGCTATAGGAGTGACACTCACGTTGACTGAAACACCAGTTGTGCTTATAAGAATTATAAGATCGCTCTATGGTGGTCTTTAATATCATGTCCCTCAGTGTCTTGTTTTCCAAACATTTGAAAATCCATCAATATTGCAGTGTTTTTATAAAGCGTATACAATATATGACATAATATATGGTGCATTTATTGTTACTTTCCATGGAGTTATTTCAACTCTTCATGACTTTATGTATAAAAAAAGAAAACATTGCCTGTTTCTGGACCATCTTCATGACTGTTGCTTGTTTGACCTGTTGTTTTGTTCACTGTGCCAACTGTCTCATCGAAAGTTTCCTTCGTTTTCACTGACCCTCTACTTTACAGATTGTGATATTAAACAACACATGGAACTCATAATTATACTTAAAGTCATGACTACTCTTTCCCTTAATTCTTAAGTCAGTGCTCTGAGTCTTGTGGCCACTATTATATCCTCATTGCAAATGAGGTGAGGAAATTGTGGTATTTTAAAAATCATGATTTTATTGTTAAGTACCATTGAGTTGGTTCCACCTCACAGTGACCTTGCATAGGGTTTCTAAGGAGTGGTTGGTGAGTTTAAACTGCCACCCTTTTGCAATTAGCAGTCCAGTGCTTTTCCTGCAGAGCCACACTAGAAGCAGAAACAACATCTACTACTAAGCTGAGAGATATTGCCACACTTAATTTAATTTAAAAAAATTAGGGTGTTTTACTTCATTAATTAGATGATGTTCTTTGCCATTGTGAATACATATGTACATATGAAGGCTCTAAAGCCTACGCACTGAAACAGCTGAGTGGCCATTTCACCTGCTTTGGCCATGGAAATATTGCTGGGAATCTGCTATCATCCTCACATTCCTTCAGGCTGAGAACCTGTAGGCAGGCTGACTCCTGAGACACATCACTTTGAATGAGGCTTTCTCCTGATGACAGGCATCAGATGCAACAATACAGGTACTGACTATTACAATTTTCCCCTTTGCAGAATAATGTGAAAGTACACATGGGGAAACTATTTCCTTAGTCATTAGATTTGTTAATAGAAGGCATTAGTATTTCATGGGTTAAATGATGCATTTGTTGTTGCGTGATCTTCTGAAAGGTTCTTATAATTGCAGTGAAAGAATTTGTAATATTTAGTAATGATGGGAACAGACTGACTCATGAGTGAGAGAGGCAGAGAGTTAAAAAAAAAAAAGGATGTGGTTTGTTGGGAAGATCAACTGTACTTTTAGAATGACTTCACATAATTTCAATTCTGTGCTTTCCATGAATTATTAATTCATCAATTTGTATACTATTTCATTATTTACTTTATTTGACAAAAATTGGTAAGCATTAACATCTCAGCATACATTCTTATAGGAGCTGGGAATTCATTATGGAATAACACAGACATGATTCTTGCCCTAAGAGTCTAGCAGATGACAGACAATTAACTAAAATGTGATATATACAATGAAATACTACTCAGTTAGTAGGGGAAACAAATTCTTGATGCATTCTAAAATATGAATGGAGCTTAAAGATATTATGTAAATTTAAATAAGTCAATCACAAAAGGACACATATTTTATGGTCTTGCTAGGTAACCTGACAAGGAAAGGTAAATGTATAGAGATCCAAATCTATCAGTGGTTACCAGAAGCAGGAGATAAGGGGAAAGGGACAATTAACAATGATAAGCCAACACATTAATTATAAGTAGGGGATCACAGTTGATTACTGTAATTGCTACCAGTATGTTGTATACCTATAAAAAGCTGAACTGGCAAATGGTGTATGACAGACAAGGACAAAAACAACAATATAGAAAACAAAGCAAAACAAAAAAATAAAGAGTCGTAATTTCACAGGACATCCCAAGAAGATTGGCTTAATAACATGTTTAGTGCTGCTGTTCTAATTCCTAATTCATTGTATAATGTCTGGGGTTTTTAAAAGCTTGCAAAGGACCATCCAATGCTAAGTAATTGACCTGTAATTGCCTGGAGCAACAGAGAAAGATTGAAAGTCAGGAACAGTAATAGAATATAGCATGTGTGGCTAATTGCCTCCATAAACAACTGCATCCTTTGCCATGAGGCCCGAAGAATTGAATGGTATTCTGCTACCTTTACTGAACATTTTGATCAAAGATTCCATAAGAGAATCCTGATCAAAAGGGAGGAAATACAGAACCGAATTTCACATTTTAATGTATTCCAGGCATTCTGGAACTGAGATAGTTGGATGTACCCTTGAAATAATTGTCTTAAATTAAAAATATCACCTGAAGTCTTCTAAAAACTAAACAAAAAAAGATAGCTTGAGTAGTAAAAAATGTCTGCATTGAGCATTGTGCTCAATGGGATCAAAATGACAGCAGAAATATGAAAGTTTAGATAGGAACCTTTGGGGACAGTGAGTTTATTTATGTTAATCAGGGAAGAACAACTCAGAAAACGAAGCTGACAATCGTTCCACAATTTGAAAAATACAACCAATATCACTAACTCATACATATAGAAATGATTGTTTTTCTCTGTCTATTCCCAACAGCAACTAAAGAATCAATGTGTGCAATAAACAGTAAACATTAAATATCTGTATACATAAAAACAGGTCGTGTGTGATTATGTCACAAGGAGTGTTTATCTTATATAAAGAAACAGGGGGAAGCACGATGGCTCAATATAATAAGCACAGGACTGAGAACCAAAAAAATTAGTGGCTGTAGCTCACCAGCCACTTCGGGAGAGATAGATGAGGCTTTCTGCTCCAGCAAAAATGAAACGTTTCAGAAACCCCATAAAGGGTTGCTAGGAGTCAGGACCTCTAAACTTGTGGTTCAAACTGATTTTGCTGTTCAGTGCATTAACCCAGATCACCACTCCAGGAGTCCAAATAGAGGAGGTCAAAACTGTGTAGCGGAGGCCACTTATTCCAGATGACACCAAGATGAGAATAGCAGTAGTGACCCACTCTAGTAAACCTGTTCCAAACCCAATAATATTTTCCAGTGGTTACTGGTAACCAAGATTTTGGAATGGCACATGATAAAGAGGTCAGAGTGGATGAAGCAGAAGAGTTTGAGTTCCTGATTACAACTAACTAGGAATAGAGGGCATCTCAGAAACAAGGGAGGGACCTCTGGAGCCTGGATGATTCTTGATGACATCAAGGTCTGGTTCAAAAAAGAAATTGTGACCTATTTTTTTGTCATATACTGGTGAAGACTGGAACATGTGGATAGTAATCAGCTGTGGCCATTTTTATACAACATTCATAGGCTGCTTGTGTAATAATTGTTGTTAAATGGGCTCTGACACACTGATAGAGTTTCCAGGAGCAGCTGGTGGGTTTGAATCACGGGCCTGGCCTTTAGCAGTCCAGTGCTTATCCAGTGCCACACCAGGATAGCCAATGTTTATTGAAGATTAACTAGATGCCACTCTCCCCTCAAAGTGTCTATGTATGCTGATTTGTAATATTTATCACATCTCTATGAGGAAACTCTTATTATTATTTTGTTTTTTATAGATGAGGCAGAAAGGAGTTAAGGAATTTGCCATGTTCACAGTTGGTAAGTAGGTATTTCAAGGGTCAAAATTGGAGATTACATCTCCAGAATGAGGATTCTTACACACTTCATAGTATCAACACATATATGCCAAACCAGTGTTTATTTTTCTCATGATCTCTAGGTAAGCATCATTCTTTTTAAATTTTAAGAGTGGGGAGAGAGAGACAGAGAGGGAGGGAGGGAGGGAGGAAGTGAGAGAGAAAGACAAGTGCAAGAGAGAGAGAGAGAGACAGGGAACTTGAGGCAAAATGGAAAGAGGCAGCAACACCAGAAAAAAAAAAAATTAAAAAGAAAAAGAAAAGAACAATTTTCACATCAGCAGTAAAAACAGTTAAGGAAAACCTAATTCACCAGAATTCTGATGGTGCTATATATACTTTCTTTTTATGTAACAGTGGCAGAGCATCAAAAAAGCTCATATTTAGGATTCTAGGAAGTAGGAAGGGCTGCTGATTTTTCATGGACTATTATTTTTCGGCCTCAACACTTATCTGTCAGTTTGTCATACTGTGGTGGCTTGCCTGCTCCTGTGATGCTGGAAGTATGTCACCAGTATTTTAAATAAGATGATGGTTACCTTTCAGACTAAGACAAACTAGGAAGAAGGACAACTAGAATACTCCTGAAGGGTTAGCTGCTGGAAACCTTAGGAATAGTAACAGAATACTGTCAGATATAGTGCTTGAAGATGAGATGCTCAGGTTGGAAGTTACTCTAAATACGACTGCAGAAAAGTTGCCTCCTCAAAGTAGAGTTGACCATAATGACTTGGATGGAGAAGAGCTTTCAGAAAATAACTTAAAAATGAGAAAAAAATGTAAACATCCATTAATAATCAGGACCTGGAATGTATGAAATATGAATCTATGAAAACTGGAAATTGTCAAAAATGAAATGGAACACAAAGACCAGTATCCTATGAATTTGTGAGCTGAAATGAACTAGTATGGACCATTTTGCAGAAACAGACGTACTGTGCTGAAAACAATAAATCTAATCATCTAAAAGAACATTTCAAGCTGTATATTGAATATAAATATAATGCTGTCTGATATAGGATAATATCCATATAACTACAAAAAAGACCAATTAATTCTACTATTAGTAAAATTTACAAGTCATCTTCTAGAGACTGTGACAATGAATTTGAAGAATTCTACTAAGTTCGTCAGTTTGAAATTGACCAAACATGTAAGCAAGATCCATGTTGATTTGAATGCCAAAGTTGGAAACAAAGTGAAAGGATCAGTAGTGAGAAGATATAGCTTTGGTGATAGAAATGATGCTGGAAAACGTGATAGAATTTTGCAAAATCAATGACTTTATCATTGCAAATATGAATTGAATACATATTGACTTCAGGTGGGATACATAGGAATGAAATAGACTACATCTGTGGGAAGAGATGGTGGAGAAGCTCAATATCATCAGCCAAACAAGACCAAGGGCAGATTTGTGGAGTAGATCATCAATTGTTCATATGCAAGTTCAGGCTGAAGCTCAAAAAAATTAACATAAATCCATGAGAGCCTAAATATGACCTTGACTGTATCTCACCTTTGGTGATGGTGGTATGCGTGGAGTCAGTTCTGACTCATAGTGACCCAGCATAGGGTTTCTGAAGCTGTAAACCTTTACAGGAGCAGAAAGCCTTATTTTTCTCCCGTGGAATATTTGCCAGTTTCAAACTGCTGACCTTGAGGTCCACAGCCCACTCGTAACCATTACACTACCAGAGCTCCTTATAGCTCACCTTTAGAGATCATCACATCTCTAAAGACAGATTTGATGCATTAGACATTAATGACCAAAGACCAGAAGAGGTGTAGGATGACATCAAGAACATCATACAGGAAGAAAGTAAAAAGTCTTTCAAAAGATTGGAAAGAAAGAAAAGACAAAATGGATGTCTAGAAACCCTGAAACTTAATCTTGAGAGTAAAGAACTCGATTTAATGGAAGAAAATGAGGAAGTAAAAGACCTGAACAGAAAATTTCAAAGTTTAAGACAACAAAGTCAAATATAATGAAATGTACAAAGACCTGGTGATAAAAAACAAAAAGGGAAGAACACACTCAGCATTTCTCATGCTGAAATAACTGAAAAAAAAAAAATCCAATGCTTAAATAGAAATATTGAAGGATTCTATGATCAAAATATTGAATGATGCATAAAGCATAAAAAGTAGATGAAAGGAATACATACAATCTGTGTAACTAAAATAATGTATGAAGTTCATCCATTTCAAGAAGTAGCATATAATCAAGAACTGATGGTTCTGAAGGAAGATGGTCAAGCTGCACTGAAGGAATTGGCAAAAAAATAAGACTCTAGGAAATGATGGAATAAAAATGAAAATCTTTAACAAGCTGTTACAACATTGAAAGCACTCAACTCAATTATGTCGAGACATTTGGAACACAGCTATCTGATCACCTGATTGGAAGAGATCCATATTTATTTCCATTCCAAGAGAGGTATCCCAGTGGGTTTCAGAAATCTTCAAACAATATCATTAATTTCATATGAAAGTAAAATTTTCCTGAAGATAATTTACAAATGGTTCAACAGTATTCCAGAAAATGGAGCTGGATTCAAAAGAGGAACTTTCTCACTGCTGATGCCAAGGTGGATCTTGGCTGAAATTTGGAAGACAACTATCTGGCCAACTGATTGGAAGAGATCCATATTTGTGTCCATTCCAAAGAGAGGTGAGCCAAAGGAATGCGGAAATCATCAGACAATCTCTTTGAAATACCAGGCGAGTAAAGTTTTACTATAGTTGTTTGAACAGAACTTGGGAACACTGGATGGTTTAAAATTAAGAAAGATGTACGACAGGGATGTATTCTTCCACCATACTTATTCAATCTGTATACTGAGCAAATAATCTGAGAAGCAGGGTTATATGAAGAAAATGTGGCATCAGGATTGGAAGAAGACTCATTAACAACCTGCAATATGCAGAGGATACAACTTTGCTTTCTAAAAGTGAAGAGGACTTAAAATATTTACTGATGAAGATCAAAGAGCACAGCCTTAGGTATGGATTACATCTCAATGTAAAGAAAACAAAAATCCTCACCACTGGACCAATAAACAATATTCTTACCAATGGAGAAAAGATTGAAGTTGTCAAGGACTTCATTCTTCTTGGATCAGCTATCAACACTCACGGAAGCAGCAGTCAAGAAATCAACCGACGTATTGCATTAGGAAAATCTGCTGCACAGGAACTTTTTAAAGTGTTGAAGAGCAAAGATGTCAGCTTGAGGACTAAGGTGAGCCTGATCCAATCCATGGTATTTTCAATAATCTCATATGCATGCAAAAACTGGACAGTGAATAAGGAAGACTGTAGAAGAATTGACTCTTTTGAGTTATGGTGTTGGAGGAGAAAATCGAAAGTGCTATGGGCTGCCCACAGAACCAACAGATTTGTGTTGGAAGAAGTACAGCCAGAGTGCTCCTTGGAGGCCAAGATGGCCAAACTTCGTCTCTCATACTTCGGACACGTCAGTAAGGAACAGTTGCTGGAGAAGGATATCATGTTTGGTAAGGTCAGAGGAAAAAAAGGAAGACCCCAGCAAGATAGATTGGCAAAGTGGCACCATCAATGGGCTCAAGCGTGGCAACAATCAACTTAACAACAACATCATATTATAATACGAATTCCACATTTGTGGAAACATTCGGCAACTTAGCTTAGAATAAACTAAAACAAAATGTGGATACTATGAATATATTAAAGATGGATTCAATATATTTCAAATGTAGAACACAATACTATATGAGCTCTTTTATTATTGTTGTTGTTAGGTGCCATCAAGTTGGTACCGACTCATATCAACCGTATGCACAACAGAACAAAACACTGCCTGATCCTGGCCAACCTCACAATTGTCTTTCCCGGCATAGTGAGCCATGTGGTTGTCAGATTTAAAATGGCCAATACCAGTCCATTTCAGCTCACTAATGCTTAAGGTACCGATATTTATGCTTTCCATTTCATTTTTGACAATTTCTAAAATTCCTAGATTCATACTTCATATATTCCATGTTCTGATTATTAATGGATGTTTACAGCTGTTTCTCTTCATTTTGAGTTGTGCCCCACCAGCAAATGAAGGTCCCATGGACTTTACTCCCACGGGCTTTACTCCATTCATGTCATCATGGTCAAATCTACTTTGATGAGACAGTTCTTCCCCAGTAGCATTTTAAGTGCCTTCCAACCTGAGGGACTCATTCTCCGACACTATATCTGCTATTCATAAGGTTTTCAGTGACTAAATATTCAGAAGTAGTTTGTCACTCCTTACTCCTTCTTCCTAGTCTGTCTTTGTCTGGAAGTTCACCTGAAACCTGTCCACCATGGGTGACCCTGCTGGCATTTAAAATACCAGTGGCATAGCTTCCAGAATCACAGGAACTCATAAGCCTCCACAGTATGACAAACTGACAGATGAATGGTGGAGCTCTTTGACTACAACTATGTAAAACATGTAAACAACTGAAATTACAACTAGCATAACTAATAAAAAAATAAAAATAATTGATCAAATTGGTTGTTTACAACATGAGTAAAATTTCAAACAATTCCTTTAATGGTACCAAAAGATTTATACAAAACACAAGATAAAATTAGATCAGATTTCCAGATGTCTTGAGAAGTGTAGGTGTAGATCTTTCTCCCCTTTTGACTTTTTCATCTGAAATGTGCTGAGCCTTTACTAAGTGAAGGGTGAACTCTCCCTTTGTCATTGCTGAGAACTAAGTGAATTATGTCGGGAGTAGACAGACCCAACCCTTCCCTCAAGATGATGACTAATTGGTAAACCCTCCTGACTAGATACGACCCAGGCCTGACCCTTAATGACTAGGGATGGATTATATACAGAATGATCACCTTTCCTTGCTTTTATGTTGGCTAGGTCATGATGAGCAAAATGGAATTACTAAATCTTTTAAATAAAAATCTCAGTGCTGAGGTGACCAGAGTGTACAGCTTAGTCAGCTATTTCCTCCAATGTGGAGATCTGTTCTAAGGCGTGTGTGAAAGAGATCACATCTTGCATCTGCTTACATGGGGTATGCATGCTAGCAATGATATAATGGTCTGTGGTCTAACTTTTTCATAAGAAGTATCCTCACTTGATAGTAGACCATCTTTTCTTAAAACCTAACCCAAGAGCCATGCCCTTTGGGGCATAATTTGGATAAATCAGAATTAAAAATAATATTTTATCATCTTCATATAAAAATTATTTTAAATGAAGAAATTTGAGATGTTAAAGGGTTTATTTTGTTTTTATATGTATTATATTTCTCTTTCATGGTTCCATGGAAGTTAAAAACTAGAACAAAAGAATAAATTATACTGTTAAATAACTAAAGATAGAATAACTTTGTATTAGATATCAAGCTTCTTATCACTATTGTTGTTGTTAGATACTGTCAAGTTGGCTCCCAGTCACACTGACTCTATGTCCAACAAAACAAATCAGTGTAGTCCTGTGTCATTACCACAATAATTGTCATGGCCAAGTCTACTGTTATAGACATTATATGAATCTACCTCTTTGAGGGTTTTCCTTTTTCACTGACTTTACCAATCATGATGTCTTTTTCTAGGAATTGGTATCTCTTGATAACATTTCCAAAGTACTTAAAAAAAAATCTCACATACTCACTTCTCAAGAAAATGCTGGCTGTACTTCTTACTAGTAGGTTTGTTCATTCTTCATGGTATATGTAATAATCTGCACCAATACCATAATTCAAAACATTAATTCTTTTTCAGCCTTTCTTATTCACTGTCCAGCTTTCACATGAAAGGAGATTAAAAATACTTTAACTTGGTTTAGGTACAATTTAGTATTCATAGTGATATCTTTGTTTTTTTACAGTTTAAAGAGATGTTTTGCAGCAGATTAAGTCAGTGCAATACATTGCTGCTGCCTCCGTGGGTTTTGATTGTGGATTCAAGTTAAATGAAATCCTTCACAGCTTTAATCTTATATCTATTTATCATGATATTTTCTATTAATCCAGTTGTGGGATTTTTTTTTTTTTTTTTTTGGTGTTGAAGTGTAATCCATATTGAAGTCTGGAATCTTTGATCAGTAAGTATGCGTCAAGTTCTCTTTGCTTTGAGCAATCAAAGTTGTATCATTTCATATAATAGGTTTTTAACGAATCTTTCTCTAATCCTGATGCTCTGTTCTTCTTCATATGGGCAAGTTTCTTAGATTATTTGCTCAGCATACAGAGTACAAACGTATGGAGAAAGAATGCAACATTGACAAATACCTTCATTGATTTTAAGCCACTCAGTATCCTCTTGTGCTGTTTGAACAACTGCCTCTTGGTCTATATACAGGTTCCTATGCAGTGCAAATGGAGTCCTGGTATGGCGCTGTGGGGTAAGCCCTGGATTACTACTGATTGCAAGATTGGCAGTTAAAACCCACCAGCTGCTCCTTATAATCCTTATGCAGGGTAGCTGTGAGTTGAAACTGACTCTACAAAACTTAGCCACAACTACTGGGAGTGTAAATAAGTGTTTTGGAATTCCCATTCTTTGTAATGTTACCCATGATTATGATCCACACAGCTGAAGGACTTTGCATAGGCAATGAACACAAGCATCTCTGGTATTTTCTGCTTTCAGCCAAGATCCATCTGATATCACTAATAATATTTTTCATTCCATGTCCTCATTAGTAAAAGCTGACTTGAGTTTCTGGCCGTTCCTTGTGGTTGTGCTGCTGCAATAGCTTTTGAATCATCTTCAGAAAATGTTACTTGCATGTGATATTAATGATACTGTTATACGAGACTGAGTTTACCAAGCATCATGATCAAATTATGGATTGAATTGTTGTGAGATGTCCTCAAGTAAGTTCTGACTCATAGTGACCTGGTGACAACAAAACGAAGTTCTGCAAGGTGCTGCTCCATCTTCACAGTTGTCATGTTTGAGCACATTGTTGCTGCCACTATGTCAATCCATCTTGTTGGACGTATTCACCGTTTTCATTGACTCTCTACTTTTCCAAACATGATATCCTTCTCCAGGGAACGGTCCCTCCTGGCATGTCCCAATAACAAGAGAAGTCTAACTATCCTCACTTCTAAGGAATAGTCTGGCTACACTTCTTCCAAGACAGATTTGTTTGTTCTTCTGACAGTGTATGGGCCTTTCAACTTTCTTCTCCAATATCATAATTCAAATGTATCAATTCTTTTATTGTCTTACTTATTCATTGTCCAACTTTCACTGCATATGAGGCTATTGAATCTACCATGACTTGGTCAGGCACAACTTAGTCCTCAAAGTGACCTTGTTGCACTTGAAGACTCTAAAGAGATCTAGTGCAGCTGATTTGCTTAATGCAATATATTGTTTGATTTCTTGACTACAGTTTCCATGAGTTTGATTGTGGGTACAAGATTTGCCTAATGCAGTACATCATTTGATTTCTTGACTGCTGCTTCCATAAGTGTTGATGGTTGATCCAAGAAGAATGAAGTCCTTGACAACTTCAATATTTTCTTCATTGATAAGAATGTTATTTATTGGTCCTGTGGTGAAGATTTTTGTTTTTTGACATTGAGATGCAATCAATACCGAAGTCTGTGGTTTTTGATCTTCACCAGTAAGTATTTTAAATCCTCTTCACTTTCAGCAAGCAAAGTTGTATCATCTGCATATCACAGGTTGTTAATGAGTCTTCCTCCACCTGATGCCATGTTTTTCTTCATATAACCCAGCTTCTCAGATTACTTGTTCAGCAAACAGACTGAATAAATATGGTGAAAAAATACAACACTGTCACACATTTTTCTTAATTTTAAATCATTAAGTGTTCCATGATCTGTTCAAATAACTGCCTCTTGGTCCAGATACAGATTCCTTATCAGCACAATTAAGTGTTCAGGAATACTCATACTTTGTAATATTGTCCATAGCTTGTCATGATCCACACAATCGAAAGCCTTCGTGTAGTCAATAAAGCATAGACAAACATTTTTCTGATAGTCTCTGCTTTCAGCTGAGATCCATCGGACATCAGCAATGATATCCCTTGTTCCACGGCCTCTTCTGAATCCAGCTTGAACCTCTGTTAGTTGGCTGTCAATGTATGCCTGCAGCTGTATTACCTTTAGTAAAACTTTACTCATATGGTATATCAAATATATTGTCTGATGATTTCCACATTCTCTTGGGTCACCTCTTTGGAATGGGCTCAAATATGTATCTTTTCCAATTAATTGGCCAGATAGTTGTCTTCCAAATTTCTTGGCATAGATGAGTGAGTACCTCTAGTGCTGCCTCACTTTGTTGAAAGATTTCAATTTGTATTCCATCAATTCCTGGTGCATTGTTTTTTTGCCAATTCTTCAATGCACCTTGGACTTCTTCCTTCAGTGTCATTAGCTCTTGATCATATGCTACCTCTTGAAATGGTTGAACATCAACCATTTCCTTTTGGTACAGTCTCTGTGTATTCCTTCCATCTTCTTTTGATGCTTTCTGCATCGTTCAATAATTGAATTACAAATGAAGTTCCCAAGGGCTTTACTCCTACGAGCTTTACTGCATTCCCTTCATCACAGTCAAGTGTGCTTTGAGGAGGCAACTCTTCCCTAGTCGCATTTTGAGTGCCTTCCAACCCAAGGGGCTCCTTTTCTGACATTATATCTGACAGTGTTTCTCTGCTATTCATAAGATTTTCAGTGACTAAATATTTGAAAGTAATTCATCTCTCCTTCTTCCTACTCTGTCTTCGTCTGGAAGCTCATCTGAAACCTGTCCACTGTGGGTGACCCTGCTGGTATTTAAAATACTGGTGGCATAGGTTCCAGAATCACAGCAACTCGCAAGCCACCACAGTACGACAAACTGACAGACGAGTGGTGGACCGATGGAATAAGTGTTGTGAAATGACATAATTCTGGCTCACACATTTTCCTGATTTTAAGCCATTCAGTATCTCCTTGTTCTATTTAAGTAACTGGTTCACCACACATTTTCCTGATTTTAAACCATGCAGTATCCACTTGTTCTACTTAAATAACTGCCTCTTGGTCTATGTACAGGTTTCTCATGAGCACAATTAAGTGTTTTAGAATACCGTTTCTTCCCAATAGTATCCGTAGGTTTTGCACTGAGGGGACCTGACCACTTGCCTTGATGTTTCCTGGGCAAGCATGTTGCTTGTTCTTGTAGTAACAGTCGGTCTGCCTATGTTGTTTTATATTTTTCCTGTAGGTCTTTCTTTCAAGAAGTATCTTCTGTTCTAGCCACTCCAGGTTGATCTGCTTGTCCTTTCAAGTGGGAATTTCCCAATTCTGGAGATCTGGATGTGGTTCAGGCTACCTAACCTATCGTCTTATGTATTGCAGAGGCTCCACAGGAAGCCTCCTTCACTGGGCACGTTGTAGCCCCATTTTAGGTATTCCAATCAGTTATAGGCAGAAGACGGACTTACAAGCTT
>NW_006408798.1:317385-349055 GCF_000296735.1 Chrysochloris asiatica | reverse complement strand
CTTCATATGTTTGTTGGCTTCCCGGATCTCTTCCTTGGTGAAGTGTCTGTTCATGTCCTGTGCCCACTTTTTAATTGGGTTATTTGTCTTTTTCTTGTAAAGGTGTTGTAATTTCCTATATATTTTAGAAATGAGTCCCTTGTCTGATATGTAATTGCAAAAGATTTTTTCCCATTCTGTGGGTTCCCTTTTCACTCTTCTGGTGAAGTCTTTTGATGCACATAAGTTTTTAATTTTCAGTTATGTCCCACTCATCTATTTTGTCTACTTTTGTTTGTGTGGTTTTCAAAATGTTTTGTAGTCTATGTATTCCCTGAATTAGTACCCTCACATTTGTCCCTATTTTTCCATTTATGGCCTTCATAATTCTGGGATTCACATTTAGGTCCTTAATCCATGCTGAGTTGGTTTTTGTATAAGGTGTGAGGTGAAGGTCTTGTTTCAGTCTTTTACATATTGTTTTCCAGTTCTGCCAGCACCATCTGTTGAAAAGACTACCACCTCCCCATGAGAGATATTTAGGTGTTTTGTCAAAAATCAGTTGGCTGTATGTAGATGCGTTAATTTCTGGATTCTCGACTCTGTTCCATTGATCTATGTATCTTTCATTGTACCAGTACCAAGCTGTTTTACCACTGTAGCCACTTTTTAACAATGAATCAAATGATTCTTCTTTAATATTTAATTCCTGGCATAGTAAATTATATGATTTTTTTATTCAAAATACCAGTCCATTTCAGCTCATAAATGCACTGGATATCGATCTTTATGCATTCCAGTTTATTTTTTACAGCTTTCAATTTTCCTAGATTCATGTTTCATGAATTCCATGTCTCAAGTTTTAGTGGATATTGGCAGCTATTACGTCCCATTTTGAGTCATGCCCCATCAGCAAATGAAGGTCCTGAAAGCTTTTCTCCATTCACATCATTAATGTCTACTTTACTTTGAAGAAACAGCTCTTCCCTAGTCATATTTTGAGTGACTTCCAACCTGAAAGAATCATCTTCCAGTAATATATCTGATAAGATTATGTTGCTATTGATAAGTTTTTCAGTGGCTAACTTTCAGTAGTGGTCTGCCTCTCCTTCTTCCTAGTCTGTCTTAGTCTGGAGGCTTCTCTGAAATCTGTCCACTCTGGGCGATTCTGCTGGTATTTAAAATACTGGCAGCATAGTTTCCAGCACTACAGCAACACACATGCCACCACAAGAAGACAAACTGACAGAGCAGTGGTGGATGATCAAATTTGAGCAACTTGATTAAAGTAGTAAATTATATCTGTTGTAAACCTTTCACCTTTGCCCTATAACATATGCAGAGTGATAATGCCCTCACATTCACAGTTGACATAGACATAAATACGGATCTCTTCTAGTCTGTTTGCCAGGTAGCTGTATTTCAAATTTCTTGGTATAAATTAGTGAAAGCTTCCAGTCAGTATTGCACCCATGTGTTGAAATATCTCAGTTAGTATTTAATCAGTTCCTGGAGGCTTGTGTTTTTGTTTTGCTTTTTGGCCAGTGTCTTCCGTACAGCTTGAAATTCTTCAATGCCATCTTTTTACATCATATGCAACATGTTTGAGTGATTTAACATCAACCAATTCTATTTGGTACAATGACTGTGTATTCCTTTTATCTTCTACTGATGCTTCTTTTGTCACTCAATATCTACTCCAAGTTGTTATGTGCTGGGGAGTCTGTTCCAACTCATAGCAACATTGTACAACAGAATGAGACACTGTACAGTCTCAATGATTTTATTTAAGCCTATTGTTGCATCCACTGTATGAATCCATCTTATTTAGAGTCTTCCTCTTTCTCACTGACACTCTAATTCAGCAAGCATGATGTGCTTTTCCAGAAAGTGATCCCTCCTGATAATATGTCCAAAGTATGCGAGACTAAGTAACTCCATCATCATTTCTCCAAATTCGTAAGAAATGTTTTGGCTGTACTTCTTCCTATTTGTTCTTCAAGAAGTCCATGGTACTTTCAATAGTCTTCATCAACAACATAATTTAATGTATCAATTATTCGCTAGTCTTCCTCACTTATTGTCCAGCTTTCACATGCATATGAAGTAACAGAAACTATCATGGCTCTGTCATGTTCACCGGAGTTCTCAATTTGACATCATTGTTCTTTAACACTCTGAAGAGGTCTTTTACAGCAGGTTTCACCAATGAAATATGTACTTTGATTTCTTGACTGCTGCTTCCATGAGCATTGGTTGTGGATTCAAGTAAAATGAAAAATTTGACAACTTCAATTTTTCATTGTTTATTTGTCCAGTTGTGAGAATTTTGTTTTCTTTACATTGAAATGCAATCTATTTTGAAATCTATATTCTTTGATCTTCAGCAGCACGAGCGTCATCAGTAAGTTCTTTTTACTGCCCACAAACAAGATTGTATCATTTGCAGATCCAATCTTGATTCTGTGTTGTTCTTCATTTATTTCAGTTTCTTAGATTATTTTTTCACTATACAGATCGAATAAGTATGATGAGAGGATAAAACCCAGACATATCCCTTTTTTGATTTTAAACTACTTAGTAGCTTCTTGTTCTGCTTGAATGATTGACTCTTGGTCTGTGTTCAGGTTCCACACGAGCAGAATTATGTGCTCAGGTATTCCTGTTCTTCACACTACTATTCATAATTTGTTGTGATCCACAAAATCAAATACCTTTGCATAGTTAATGAAACACAAGTAGACATCTTTCTTGTATTCCCTGCTTTCAGCCAAGATCAATCTGATATGAGTAATGATAATCCTCTTGACATCTTCCTGAATCTGGCTTGAATTCTTGGCAGATCCTGAGCAATTTGGATGTGCAAACCTGGTTGAAATATCTTCAGAAATATTTCATTTTTTGTGGGCTATTGATGATATTTTTTGATAATTTCCACATTCTGTTGGAATAACTTTCTTTGAAATGGACAAACACATGGATCTCTTCCATTTAGTTGGCCTTCCAAATTTCTTGGTACAGAGTGCTTGCAGTGTTGAATCAATTTATTGAAACATTTCAGTTGTATTCCATGCATTCCTAGATCCTTAATATTTTTGTTTTTCTAATGCCATCAATGCAGTTTGGATTTCTTCAATCAATACCATCATTTCTTGATCATATACTATCTTGCGAAATGGTTGAACACTGAATAATTATTTTTGAAGCATTGACTTTGGGTATTCCATCAATTTTTTTTTTTTTTTTTTTAAGTTTTTATTGTGAACTGAATGAGAGCTTACAAGGGAGAACATCAGCTTTACATCATCGTTGCATTGCAATGATTACAGTCTCCTCCATGCATCATCATTCAACAGTATTTGCTTCTATTTCCTGTTTGTTTTTGTTTTATGTGGGGGGTGGGGTGATGAACACAGAAACACTCAGGAATATATAATAATTTAAACAACAAAAGGGCACATTCTGCAAGCTTGCTTCTAGCCATCAGCACCCAGTCCCTCTCTTTCCATGAGTCCAGAGTCCTCAGCTGTTCCCTCTCTCCATATCCTTATCTCTGCCTCCATCTCTGGTGTCCCTTCTTCTCTGGATAGGGTCCTGCACTATGTTTGTGCTCTTCTCTCTTGATGGTCCTAGGATCCTCTGTTTCTGTACTGTAAGATTAACTGTTCCCACATTTTTGTTACAAAACTACTACCTTTATAGTTGTGACAGTCACAAGTAGTCATTATAAAAACTTCTCACTATTGAATCATCTCTTTACACCGGATCTGTCTAAACAAGATGAAAACTATTTAGTAGGGACTCTACCTTCCCCCACACACTTCAACTAGATGCCCTCTTGGAACCCTGTAAGCCAGTCACTTCGTACTTCCATCTTCTTTTGATGGTTCCTGCTTCATTCAAAACTTTGTCCATAGAATTCTTCAATATTACAAGTGAAGGTTTGAAGTTTTTCTTCAGCTCTTTAGCTGGAGAAATTTATAGAGTGTTCATCACTTTTGATTTTGTAACTCTACATCTTAGCACTTTTCATTACAATACTTTACTTTTTCTTCCTGAGCTACCCTTTGAAATGTTCTGTTTAGCTCTTTTATTCATCATTTCTCTCACTCTCTTTAGTTACTACTTTCAAGAGATAGTGAAAAAATCACTTGTGACATCGATTTTGGTCTTTTATCTCTTTCCCATTTTTTTTTTTCTTAAGTTTTTATTGTGAATTATGTGATAGTTTACATGGAAGAACACTAGCTTTACATTCATCCCATAGTATTTCATTTCACTGCAATGATTATTATCCTCTCCATGCATCATCAAACAACCAAAGTCTGCCTGCCCTGGTCATTGGCACACAGCCCCTCTCCCTCCCTGAGTTGAGTCCCCAGCTACACCATCTTTTTTTTTTTTTAAGGTTTTTATTGTGGATTGAGTGAAAGTTTTCAGGGCACATCATCGGTTTCACATTCAAACATTCATATACCTTGTTTCATTACATTGATTATAATCCCCTCCACATACCAACAGTTAACAGAGTTTCTCTCTATCCTCTTTAGCTTTTTTTTTGGGGGGGGGAAAAACTTTGCCTTTTTGGAATTTACAGTCTCGGCTTTTAGGGAAGGTTTTTACATTTATCTGTGGGTATCCAGGGCTCATGTATGGAATTACTAACCAGCATAACTGAATAATCAGATAAGGGACATTTTTGCTATGTCTGCTAGGTTACACCATCTTTCCATGTCATTGTCTCTGCCTCCATATCTGGTGTCACTGTTTCTCTGGGTAGAACCTGCACACTGCTCTTCTCACTTGATGGTCCTAGGGACCTCCGCTCCTGGACTGCAGAATCAACCACTCCCCTCCTTTTGTTACAAAACATCTACCTTTACATTTCTGACCCTCACAGTCAGTCTTTATAGCAATAATTCATTATTGTACCACAAGAGTCTTATCTCCATCTCCTTTCATCAGACCCGTCCCAACAGATTGGAAACCACTCAGTGGAGATTCTACCTTCCCCTGCACCATCTGGAACTAGACTCCCTCTTGAACGCTACTAAGCCAGTCACTTCTTGCCTTTGTAGCTCCCCCCTCCCACCCAAATTTAGGTAGTAAATGTCTAAGTTGCCCATCCCTGCCAACCCTGAGTACCAAGGGGGTGGGTATGATCCTCATTGTAAAGATGAGTTCACTCTTTTGTGCTACGACATCCATAAGTATAGGTCAAGTTCATAACATTGTAGTGGATTACTCTTGTTTTTTTTTTTTTTTTTTCCTCTTCTTTCTTCTTCTAGTCAAGTTCTGATCATCCAGCCATTGAAGCCAGGTCACGTGTACCTATCTGCAAGTTGGGTGTTCTTGTGCAACTCTTCTTACTTCCTATGAGGTAGATGCTTCACTCTCCCCTCCAATCCTCTGTGGCCATGTCACTGTCTCTGGACCCAGGAGTCCCCAGGCCTTGCCATACTGCTGGCAAGTATTGAGAGATTTGTCTTCCAGCTCTCAGGTTCTAGCTTCCATTTCTTCAATTCTACTCTTTTGCCCTTTCAGTATATTGTCCATTTCTGATATTTTATTATTATTTATCAGGACCTCTTTTTTGCAGGGTTTGAATTATTTGCAATGCTGTATCTATCTTGTTTGATTGTTCCTGTAACACTTTCCTGTCTTCTTCCTTATTTTCTGCCACCTTTTTTGGGAGCATTTGAATTTGTTTCCACATCATTCTTCTGAATTCCTTCTCAGGCAGCTCCAAAACCTGATCTTATTCTACTGGAAAGTCTGTGTCTGCCTCCAGCTCATTTGTCTAAGCAAAGTTACTAATTTTTGGTTTTGGACATGTTTTGAGATCTTTTGTTGAGTTTTTGTGGACATTTTCAGTAGTTAGGTGGGTTTTTAATGCTTAAATGGATGTATGTTGCTATGTTGTTAAGGCTTACTGAGTGTTTCCTGGTGGATATGATCTTGATATAGGCTTCATTTTTCATGTGTAATGCCTACCAGCTGGTATTGGATCCTGTCCCAATGGTGGGATATTATATATAGCCAAGTGTATAGCCTGGCTATATGGCCATGATTGCTATCTCTTCTTGGGTAGCATAGAGAGAAAAAGCTCCCACCCTTAGGAAAAAAGTGTGATCAAAAGGACCAAAAACAGAATCAATACAAAAGCAGAGACAAAAACCACCACTCAAAAACAAAAATAAAACAGTAGCCAAGTGACCAGTAGCGTTTGCTGCGTAGGTCAGTGTGCGTGTACAGTAGAAACCTCCAGAAGTGGGTGGTGGTGCCTACTCACTCAGGCCCCTCCTCTAGTCACCACTGTGGAGGTGCACAGGTAGATATTGAGAAGTTATTGGGAGAAACACTGTCCACTGTTTTTATGTCTGAAGGTCAGTTGAGTATCTGCTGTGCACAGCGTAATTCTTGAATTATCTGCATCATGTGTAATAGTTGGTGTTGGCTCTTGCCTTTTATGTTGGGGTTTTACAGAGTGTTCATATGGTTTGTCTGTATGGCCAGACCTGCTTTTTCTTGCTGCATAAGCAGGAGTAAAGGGTCCTGCACAGGTCAACTTTAGGGCTGGGCCCCAGAGTCAGATCAGCCCGTGGGACCAATGAGACTCCTCCTCTCTGTGCAGCGAGAAAACTGTGGGCTTAATGCTGTACCCTTTAGGGGGTGTGCACTCATCCACCTGAAGGTGTCTGGGTTGGGAAGAGAGGGCATGACAGGGAAGAGGAGGAAAAAGTGTGTAGAATCCCCCACACTTCATTTTCAAATGTCACTGTTCTGGTTTTAGCACTGTATCACTGTGTCAGTCTGGCTGTGGCCCCGCTCTCTGAAATCTCTCTGGGCAGGATTGGCATCAGGGAGAGTCCTACATCATGATTGATTCTGAAATCGCAATACTTTCCTTTATACAGTGATTTTTTTCCACCGATGGGTGCAGGAAACTGATGCCCTGACCCTTATACTAGATCCAGAGCTCTGGAGATGCTACATGAAAGCACCTTCTCTGGGTTTTCCCACACCTCCCCACGGAGCCTGTCCTACCTGACCCGACTTCTCCCGCCTACAAAACTGGAAGTCCTCCTTTCCTATTTTTAAATGATAGTTTGCTTTCTTCACGGCTGATTTTCTTGATGTCTTCCCACAAGTCCTCTGTTATTTGGTCATTAATGTTCACTACATCATATCTATTCTTGTGATGCTTTCAAAATTCAGATTGGAAATACTCAGGGTTGTGTTTTGGATCTTATGAACTTGTTAATCCCTCATAAATTGACCACATCTTCTTTATTCCTACTCTGTTTTAGTCTGGAAGCTTTGATGAAACCTGGACATCATGGTGACCTGCTGTTATTTGGAACATTGGTGGCAAAGTTTTTAGCATAATAGCAACATGCAAGCCACCACGGTACAATGTATTTAGAGACAAGTGTTGGATCTTGCCTTGTTGTTGTTAAGTGTCATTGAGTTGGTACTGATATATAGTGACTCTATGCACAACAGAACAAAACACTTTCCAGACCTGTACCAACCTCTCAATTGTTGCTACTCCTGAGCCACCGTGTCAATCCATCTTACTGGAGGACTTCCTCTTTTTCTCCAACCAAATAAAATGTACTTCTCCTGTGACTGGTCCCTCTTGACAACATGGTCAAAGTATGAGCGACAAAGTCTCACCATACTGGCTTCCAAGGAGCACTTTGACTGTACTTCTTTCAACACAGATCTATTTGTTCTTTTGGCAGTCCATGGTTCTTTCAATATTCTCCTCCAATACCATAACTCAAATGCATCAACTCTTCTACAGTCTTCTTTATTCACTGTCCTAATTTCACATGCATATGAGGTTATTGAAAGTGCCATAACATGGGTCAGGTGCACCTTAGTCTTTAAAGACACATCTTTGCTCTACAACATTTTAAAGAGATTTTGTGCAGCAGATTTGCCTAATGCCAAACATTGTTTGATTTCTTCACTGCTGCTTCCATGAATGCTGAAGGTTGATCTGAATAAAATGAAGTTTTTGACAACTTCAATCTTTTCTACATTTGTGTTGATGTTTATTGGTCCAGTGGTAAGGATTTTGGTAAGGATTTTGTTTTCTTTACACTGAGGTGCAACCCATACTGAAGGCTGCGATCTTTGATATTCATCAATAAGTATTTTTAAATCTTCTTTGCTTTCAGCAAGCAAGGTTGTATCATCAGCATATCACAGGTTGTTATGAGTCTTCCTCCACTTGTGATGTCACAATTTTCTTCATACAATCCAGCTTCTTGGATTATTTGCTCAGACTACAGATTGAATAAGTATAGTGAAAGTATGCAACCCTGGCACACACTTTTCCTAACTTTAAACCATTTGATGTACCCTTGTTCTGTTTGAACAATGGCTTCTTAGTCTACGCCCAGGTTCCTAATGAGCACAATTAAGTGTTCTGGAATACTCATACTTCACAATGTTGACCACAGTGTCTCATGATCCGCACAATTGAAATCCTTTGTGTAGTCAATAAAGTACAGGTAAACATCTTTCTGGTATTCTCTGCTTTCAGCCAAGATCTGACATCAGCAATGATATCCCTCCTCTGATTTCCACATCCTCTTCTGAAACAGGCTTGAACTTATGAAAGTTCTTTACATGGGATATCAATGATATTGTCTGATGATTTCTGCATTCCTGTTGGGTCCTCTGTCTCTGTAATGTGCACAAATATGAATTTCTTCCAGTCAGTTGGCCTTGTATTTGTATTCCAAATTTCTTGACATAGATGAGTGCATGCCTCCAGTGCCTCATTAATCTATTGAAAAATTTTAATTGGTATCCCATCTAGTTCCAGTGCCTTGTTCTTTGCCAATGCCACCAATGCATCTTGGACTTCTTCCTTCAGGATCAATGGCTCTTGATCATATGTTGCCTCTTGAAATAGTTGAACATCAACTATTTCTAAGGATCTTGCCTTAGAATCCTTCAATATTTCAGCTCAAGGCTTGACTTTTTTTTAGGTTTCTTATATTGAGAAATGCTGAGTATTTTCTTCCCTATCATTCTTAGCTTACAAATATGGTTTTGATGATCATTTGCAGTGAATATTATGTAACGATTTCAAATATTAAAATTAGATGAATTAGGATTTGTGATTCTCAAATTTGATGGACATCAGAATTTTTTGGATGTTAGATAAAGAAATATAGAATGAAAGGAAGGGAAAAAAGTGAGGAAGTAATGATGGAAAAAAGATATTTTGACTTTTTTTAAGCTCAATTGAAAATTAAAAACTGAGTTTGAGCCACTTATTTGAAATTTTAACAAAATATCTAGGTAAATCTTATGTTCCTAGTTCGTTAGACTTACAAATCATAACTAATGGGTCATATAACTCTAAAGAATACTTATAGCTATGCAAAAGAGCTCTGGTAGCATAGTGGTTATGAATTGGGCTGCTAATCTCAGTTAGCAGTTCAAAACCACCAGTTGTTCTGCAAGATGAGGCTTTCTGCTCCCTCAAAGATTTACAGCCTTGGAAACCCTGTACAGGGTCACTATGAGTCAGAACTGACTCCATGGCACATAACAACAACAGCAGAGCTATGGAAATCTCTATTTCCATGTAGTTGATACCAAACCAAACCACACTGCCATTGAATAAACCATGATCTACAGTGACCATATATAATTTTTCTAAGATTATAAATCTTTACAGGAGCAGCCAGTCTCAACTTTCTTCCACACAACAGCTGATAGGTTTGAACCACTGACATGATAATTAGCATTCCAAGACCAAAACCACCCCACCGCCAAGAATCCTTTAAACAATTAACCTGAAAACCAAACCCCACTGCCATTTGTCGATTCTCACTCATAGTAACCATACACAGGGTTTCTGAGATTGTAAATATTTACAGGAATTAGGCAGGCTAAAAGAAGTACAATTGCTTGTCTTCTGTGGAACATGTAAAAGGAAACAGGGTTTTGAGATTTACAATATGGTGATAATGGCAACAGCGTGTGCTGTATTTTGAGATATATATGGAAATATATATCTTTGAGATATACATGGAACTAGAAAAGAAGGAGGTGAGTTGAAGGATGGTTTTGGAGACATTTTCCACCCATGTTCAATATTCTCCTTGCACTAAGATTTTGATTGTTTAATTGGTGACTGTTGCTTCCTGGAGTTTAATGGTGTTCATCCTGTATTGTGGAACTGTCAGTACTTTTGGAATTGTTGTTACAAGGAGTGGCTTTGCATAATAGCAATTTGTTTAACCCTTCTCCCACCACCAAAGGTCTAGCAAGGTGTGTCTACACTGACATATTTCCAACTCTGACAGTACCAGTGGTTTTGCCCAAATAAAAGCAAGTGACCACAGACAAGTTGTTGTCTTTACTAGCAATATTAGTTCTGCACAGTGAAAGGAGACAGTTTCTTGCAGAAAGTTGCTCTTCCTCATTGTTCTGGAGGTGGCTAGGATAACTTGACTGTCCTTATTTACTGCTGTATACCTCCAGTAAAATGGATTGGCAAAGTGGCAGCATCAATGGGCTCAAGCGTGGCAACAATTGTGAGGTTGGCTCAGTGTTTCTTTCTGTTGTGCATGGGGTCACTGTGAGTCGGTACCAAATTGATGGCACCTAACAACACAATTTATCCATATTTTCCAAGTGTCAAATATGTGCCATTAACTGCATTATAATAATGCATAAAAATATGTATCCCGGAGTTTACAGTGTGGGCAAATTATTGTACTTGCTCTGACTGGCAAGGAATTGGTTAGATTCTCTTTGTGATAATCATCACCATTACCAACATCTTTGTGATAATCATCACCATTACCAACATCACCATTCTAATGTAGCTAACATTCATGTTCTTGATTTCTTTGCTGAAACCTGTTTTGTGGAAGTTTTCTAATGAGACTGTTGTTGCTGTTAGGTGCCATCAAGTTGGTACTGACTCATAGTGACCTTATGCACAGAAGAATGAAACAGTGTTCTATCCTGGGCCAACCTCACTACTGTTGCCATGCTTGAGTCCATCGATGCTGCAACTTGGCCAATCCATCTCATTGGGGTTCTTGCTCTTTTTCTGTGATCCCCCCACCTTACCAATCATGATATCCTTCTCAAGTGACTGGTCCTTCCTGATAATGTGTCCAAAGTATGAGATATGAAGTTTGGCCATCTTGGTCTCCAAGGAGCACTCTGGCTACACTTCTTCCAACACCGATCTGTTGGGTTTTTTGGCAGCCTATTGCACTTTCAATATTCTCCAACATCGGAACTCTAAAGCATCAATTCTTCTGCGATCTTCCTTTTCACTGTCCAGCTTTTGCATGCATATGAGGTTATTGAAAATATCATGGCTTGGGTCAGGTGCACCTTAGTCCTCAAGCTACGTCTTTGCTTTTCATCACTTTAAGAAGGTCTTGTGCAGGAGATTTGCCTAATGCAATATGTTGTTTGATTTCTTGACTGCTGCTTCCATGAGTGTTGATAGCTGATCCAAGACAAATGAAGTCCTTGACAACTTCAATCTTTTCTCCATTGATAAGAATGTTGTTTATTGGTCCAGTGGTGAGGATTTTTGTTTTCTTGACATTGAAATGTAATCCATACCGAAGGCTGTGCTCTTTGATCTTCATCAGTAAATGTTTTAAGTCCTCTTCACTTTCAGCCAGCAAGGTTGTATCATCTGCATATCGCAGGTTGTTAATGAGTCTTCCTCCAATCTTGATGCCATGTTTTTCTTCATAGAACCCAGCTTCTCGGATGATTTGCTCAGCATACAGGTTGAATAAGTATGGTGAAAGAATACAACCTTGTCGCATACCTCTCCCAATTTTAAAACATTCAGTGTTCCCATGTTCTGTTTGAACAACTGCCTCTTGGTCCAGGTACAGAATCCTCATAAGCACAATTAAGTGTTCCAGAATACTCATACTTCGCAATGTTGTCCATAGCTTGTCATGATCCTTGCAACCAAAAGCTTTTGCACAGTCAATAAAACACAGGCAAACATCTTTCTGATAGTCTCTGCTTTCATTCAAGGTCCATCGGCCATTAGCAATGATATCCCTAATTCCATGGCCTCTTCTGAATCTGGCTTGAAACCTGGAAGTTCTCTGTCAATGTAGGCTTGCAGCCATTTCTGTTTTACCTTTAGTAAAACTTTACTGGCATGGGATATCAAAGATATTGTTTGATGATTTCCACATTCCATTGGGTCACCTCTCTTTGGAATGGGCACAAATATGGATCTCTCCCAATCATTCAGCCAGATAGTTGTCTTCCAAATTTCTTGGCAGAGATGAGTGAGTGGCACCTGACTTTTTTGAAAGATTTCAATGTTTATTCCATCAATTCCTGGTGCCCTGTTCGTTGCCAATTCCTTCAATGCACCTTGGACTTCCTCTTTCAGTATCATTGGCTCTTGATCATATGCTACCTCTTGAAATGGTTGAACATTAACTATTTCCTTTTTTTTTTTGGTACAGTGACTCTGTGAATCTGGCAAAATTGGAAGTTGTCAAAAATGAAATGAATGCATAATCATCAATATCTTAGGTATTAGTGAGCTGAAATGAACTGATATTGGCCATTTTGAATCTGATGACCATATGGTTTACTATGCTGTAAATGACAAATTGAAGAGGAATGGTGTTGCATTCATTGTCAAAAAGAACATATCCAGATCAGTCATGAGGTAAAACGCTGTCTGTGATAGGATAATAACCATGCGCCGACAGGGAAGCCCTGTTAATGCCACTATAATTCAAATTTACGCACCAACCACTAAAGCCAGTGAGGATGAAATAGGAGAATTCTACAAACTTTTTCAATCTGAAATTGATCAAACATGCAATCAAGATGTACTGATCATTACTGGTGATTGTAATGCAAAGGTTGGGAGCAAAGAGGAAGAATCAGTAGTTGGAAAATATGGCCTTGGTGATAGAAATGATGCTGGAGAACGCATGATAGAATTCTGCAAACTCAATGATTTATTCATTTTAAATACCTTCTTTAGACAGCCTAAGAGATGACTATACACATGGACCTCGCCAGATGGAAAACATAGAAATCAAATTGAGTACATCTGTGGAAAGAGATGATGGAAAAACTCCACATCATCAGTCCAAACAAGGCCAGGGGCAGACTGTGGAACAGACCATCAATTACTGATATGCAAATTCAAACTAAAGTTGAAGACAATGAAAACAATTCCATCAGAGCCAAAACATGACCTTGAATATATCCCACCTGAATTTAGAGATCATCTGAAGAACAAATTTGACATATTAAACACTAAAGACCGAAGACCAGAAGAGTTGTGGGATGACATCAAGAACATCATACATGAAGAAAGCAAAAAGTCATTGAGAAGACAAGAAAGAAGAAAAAGATCAAAATGAATGTCAGAAGAGACACTGAAACTTGCTCTCAAATGTAGAGATGCTAAATCAAATGGAAGAAACAAGGAGGTCCAAAAGCTGAACAGAAAATTCCAAAGATTAGCTCAAGAAGATAAAGCCAAATGTTACAATAAAATGTGCGAAGATCTGGAATCAGAAAGCCAAAAAAGAAGAACACATTCAACATTTCTCAAGATGGGGGAATTGAAGAAAAAAGTCAAGCCTCGACTTTTGTCACTGAAAGATTCTCTGGGTAAGTTATTGAATGATGCAGAAAGCATCAAGAGAAGATGGAAGGACTACACAGAGTCACTTTACCAAAAGGAAATAGTTAATGTTCAACAGTTTCAAGAGGTAGCATATGATCAAGAGCCAATGATACTGAAGGAGGAAGTCTACTGATATAGGTACTAATATTGTACATTTTTTTAGATTAGGAAATGAAGACATACAGATATGTAACTGATCCAAGTTAAACGGTCTAGATTTATCATGATGGTGGATATGGGAAAGTAAACATTTAGAGTGCATGCTCCAATGACCTTGAGTCTTCCTTTTACTTAATCTCTGGGGTTATGGATTGAGCTAAACCAGTCTCTACTTGTATGCATTCATACCATCCAGGCTCTTTCTGCAGTGAGGATCATTCTGAGGAATGGAGATTAGATTTAGTTGACTAAGTTAGAATAGAGAAATAGGCTAAGTATTAGCTGAATCTGGAAGCTTAGGAGTTGTAATAGGTTCAGGGGAAGAGAGGAGAAATTCAGGATTTGGAGATAGCTGTATTTGATGTTTTCCTTAGGGTTGGAACAAAGATTGAGGCTCATTGTACTAAAGTGTTGTACGAGGGAGTTTCAAAAGGTTTATGGAAAAATTCCATTATCGTTTAATTACATGTTCCCACAAATTTTTGAGTCCGTTCATACTTCAAGGAGCCTGAAAGACATCTGAATCTGACTTCCTGGATTTAGGGAGGTCAGCTGGATCTAGCCCTGGTGGGCCATGGAGGCTAACCAAACAGGAAGAGCAGGCTACTGGCCAAGTAGCTAGCTTGGATTTAGTGATGTTTTGTTCATCTAACACTATGGAAACCTCAAGGGTGTGATTCATTTCACTGAGATTTAAGTACAATGGAACAGAGCTGAGGTTTCTTCAATTTATAGACTATGAAGTCGTTTGTGAAGACAATAGTATCTTATAGTGTAGTATCGCTTTTTTCTTTTTGAAACAATTGTCTCCTGTGTTAATAAACTATTAGTTCTTTAGCTTCATCTTTAAAGAGTGTTTGCAATCTCCTTATTTATAGGTAATGTATCTCTTTCTACAGAGTCAAACATTGTATTGCCAGCCTTTGAAGTTGCTTTCAAACACTTCTGAGTATTTTTTTTTTTTAAAAAACCAAGTTGAACTAATATAGTCTAGATGACTTTAGATAATTTTCTTTTCTTAAGATTTTCAGTAGTCTTCCTGAAGATTTTCTTATGTTTGTAAAAAATTTATTAAACATGTATTTTTTAGGTCTGGATATTTTCTCAAATAAATAAGCCATAGTGACTTAGCAATTTTTCTAGAATGTTTCTAAATGTTTATACTTTTATTCCATAATTCCATTCATGTTTACATTAGTAATAGTGAAAAACACCAGAAATAATCTTAATGTTAACACTGTTTTGAATTCAATTTTCTATAACTTTGCATATAGTTATTTAAAAGATAATTGCTAGGTTAATTATTGATGCTTTACATTTTTTTCTGTATGGCATTTGAATTATCTTCAGAATGGTTTTGTTGCTTTAATTAATGACCTTTGACACATTAAAAAAAATTCTGCTTCAGCTCCATCAACTATACTATAGGGATAATACAAGTACCTAGCTCATAAAGCTGAATTAATATAGTTATCAACTTTCATGGAGTAAATCTGACTCAAGGCAACTCTATACAGGGTTTCCAAGGCTGCAAATTATAGTGGGAGTGGATGGCCTCACCTTTCTCCTGTGGAGCAGGTAGTGGGTTTGAATTTCAAGTGCTGAATTGTTACCAGAAAGGCTGGCAACTCAAACCCATGTAGAGATACCTCAAGAGACATGCCTGGCAATCTGCTTCAAAAAAGTTCACAGCCTTGAGTATTAACAGACTTCTACTTTGCACTCAAAGGGTTGCCAAGAGACAGAATGACATGAAGGAACTTAACAGCAATGCAATGTAATGAACAGAAGCAGCAGTGAGGATACTGTACTAGAGTGTTGGTTTGTTGATGCTGTTGCCAGGGACTGTCAAGTTGGTTCCAACTCATAGTAACATGATGCACAACAGAATAAAACACTGTTCCTGTGCCATCCTCACAACTATTGTTACACTTGAGCCTATTGAGCCTATTGCAGCTGCCACTGTGCCTGCCAATCCATCTCACTGGGGGTTTTTCTCTTTTTCACTAACTTTCCACTTTACCAAGCATAATGTCCTTCTCCAGGGACTGGTCCTTCCAGATAACAGGTCTGAAGTATGAGGGAGGAAGTCTTACCATCCTGGTTTCTAAGAAGCATTCTGGCTGTACTTCTTCCAGTATAGATTTGTTTGTACTTCTGCCAGTGTATTGTACTTGCAATATTCTTCTCTAACATCGTATCTAAAATGCATCAATTTTTCTGATTTTCTTTGTTCATTATCCAACTTTCACATGCAGATGGCACAATTGAAAAAACCATGGTTTGTGTCAGGCTCAAACTAGTATCTTTGTTCTCGAACACTTTAAAAAAGTCTATGCAGCAGATTTGTCTAATGCAATATGTTGTTTGATTTCTTGACTGCTGCTTCCATGAGTGTTAACTGTGGATCCAAGCAAAATGAAATCTTTGACAACTTTAATCTTTTCTCCATTTATCATGATGTTAATTATTGGCCCAGTTGCAAGGATTTTTGTTTCTTTAATTGAGGTGCAATGCATACTAAGGTAGTATAACATACTAAGGTTCTTCAGTATGTTAAGTCTTCTTCTCTTTCAGCAAGCAAGAATGTGTCATCTGTATATCATCACTTTCATTTTCATGTAATCCAGTTTCTTGGATTATTTGTTTAGTATACAGCCTGAATAAGTATGGTGAAACAAAATAGCCCTGGCACACAGCTCTAATGATTTCAAACCTTTCACTGTCCCCAAGTTCTGTTCTCACCACTGCCTCTTTGTCTATGCACAAGTACCTCATGAGCACAATCAAGTGTTCTAGAATACCCATTCTTCACAATGTTATCTGTAGTTTGTCATGATCCACAGTGTTGAAAGCCTTTAGCATAGTCCATAAAGCACTAATAAATGCTTTTAAGGTATTCTCTGCTTTCAGCCAAGATCCATCTGATGCCAGCAATGATATCACTTATTCTACGTTCTCCTCTGAACTCTGCCGTATTTTCTGGAAGTGCCTTGGTCAATATATTGTTGCAGTGTGAATTAGGATCAGCAAAATTTTGCTTGCACCTGATAATAATGATGCTGTTTGAAGATTTCCGCATTCACTTCTTTTTGGAATGGACACAAATATTGATCTCTTCCAATCCATTATCCAGGAATCTGTCTTCCAAATTTCTTGGCATAGATGAGGGGGCACCTCTAGTGCTGTATCTTTCCGATAGTATTCCATCCACTCTTGAAGCCCTGTTTTTCACCCAGGTTGCAAAGACAGCTTTGACATTTTTTTTTTTTTTTCAGTACTGTTAGTTCTTCATCATATGCTACCTCTTGAAGTGTTTGAACATCAACCATTTCTTTTTGGTACAGTGGCTCTATATACTCATATTTTGAAGTTTTCTGCATCATTCAATATATCACCCATTGTTGTTGTTGTAAAGTGCCGTGGAGTTGATTCCGACCCATAGCGACCCTGTAAGGGTTTCCCAGGAGCAGCTGGTGAGCTTGAACGGCCAACCTTGCAGTTCAAACAGCTTTGGGGTCTGACACATTAACCCACAGTGCCATACCAGGACTCCATATTGCCCATGTTGTTGTTGTTGTTGTTAAGTGCCGTCGAGTCGGTTCCGACCCATAGCGACCCTGTACAGGGTTTCCGAGGGTGTAAATCCTTACAGGAGTAGAAAGCCTCATCTTTCTCCCACGGAGCGGCTGGTAGTTTCGAACTGCTGACCTTAAGGTTCGCAGCCCGATTCGTAACCACTACGCTACCAGAGCTCCTTCCATATTGCCCATAGAACCCTTCAATATTGCAAGTTGAGGCTTGATTTTTTTCTTCTGTTATTTCAGATTGAAAAATGCTGAGCATTTTCTTCTCTTTTGACTTTGAACTCCATGGCTTCGTACATTTCATTATAATAATTTATTTTGTCTTCCTGGCTGCTCTTTGAAATTTTCTGTTCAGCTCTTTTATTTCCATTAACTTTAGCATCTCTATGCTGGAGAGCAAGTTTCAGTCTCTTTTGACATCCATTTTAACTCTTTTTCATTTCCTCTTTTTAATGACCTTTTGCTTTCTTCATGTGGTCATACAAAAACTCTTGTCATCTTCAGTCACTAGTGTCTGATGCATCAAATCTGTTCTTGAGATCATCTCCAAATTCAGGTAAGATATGTTCAAGGTCATATTTTGACTCTAGTGGACTTGCTTTAATTTTATTCAGTTTCAGCCTGAACTTGCATATAAACAATTTATGGTGTATTCTGCAGTCTTGCCCCCTGATCTAATTTCGGCTGATGATATTGAGCTTTTCCACTATTTCTTTCCACAGATATAGTTAATTTGATTACTGTGTGTTTTGTCTGGTGAAGTCCATGTATATAGTCATCTTTTATGTCATTTAAAAAGGCATTTGCAATGAATAATTCATCGGTCTTACAAAATTCTATCATGTAATCTCTAGCATTATTTGTGTCACCAAGGCCATATGTTCCAACTATTGATTCAGTTTTGATTCCACAATTTGCATTCCAGTCACCAGTAATCTTGATTGATTGCTGTTAGAAATTGACAGAATTCTTCAGTCTCATCATCATTGGCTTTAGCGTTTGCTGCGTCAATTTGAATGTTAGGGATTTCAGTGGACTTTCTTGTAGGTGTACAGATATTATCTTATCACAAACAGCACAGATCCTCAGGACAGATCATGAAATGTTGTTTTTCACTATGAATCCTACACCATTCTTCTTGTGTTTGTTTTTCCTGACAGAGTAAACCATATGAATGTCAGATTCAAAATGGCTGATACCAATCTATTTCTGCTCATGAATACTTAGAATATTGATCTTTATGTGTTCTGCTTCATTTTTGACAACTTCCAATGTTCCTAGATTCATATTTCATACATTGTGTGTCCCAGTTATTAATGGATGTTTGCAGCTCTTTCTCTTCATTTTGATCTGTGCCCCATCAGCAAATGAAGGTCCTCAAAGCTTACTCCATTCATGTCATCATGATCAACTCTACTTTGAGGAGACAGCCTTTTTCCAGTTGTATTTTGAGTGACTTCCTACCTGTGGGGCTTATCTGTTGTTGTTGTTGTTGCTAAGTGCTGTAGAGTCAGTTCTGATTCATAGTGACCTGGTAAAGTGTTTCCAAGGAGTGACTGTTGAGCTTGAATAGCTGACTTTGCTGTTCATACCAACTTTGCAGTCCAGCACTACACCAGGACTCTGTGAAGGTTATCTACCAGCACTATATTTGATAATGATCTACAGCAATTTGTAAGATTTTCAGTGGCTAAATATTCAGATTGGAGTCCTGGTGTGGCACACTGTGGGTTAATGCACCAGACTGCTAAGCTGTTTGAACTACAAGGCTGGCGGTTCAAGCTCACCAGCTTCTCCTCAGAAACTCTATACAGGGTCATTATGGGTCGGAACCAATTCAATGGCACTTCACAACAACAACAAATATTCAGATTAATGACCACAGCCTTCTGTATGGGCTGCATCTCAATGTAAAGAAAACAGAAATCCTCACCATTTGACCAATAAATAACATCAAGATAAATGGAGAAAAGATTAAAGTTGTCAAAGATTTCATTTTGCTCAGATCAACCATCAACAATCAAGCAGAAGTCAAGAAGTCAAACAACACATCGCATTATGCAAATTTGCTGCACAAAACCTTTTTAAAGTGTTGAAGAGCAAAGATATCAGTTTGAGGACTAAGATTAAGCCAGGATATTTTCAATAACTTCATATGCATGTGAAAGTTGGACAGAAAATAAGGAAGACCATAGAAGAATTGATGCATTTGAGTTATGGTGTAGAAGGAGAATATTAGAAGCACTAAGGATTGCTAAAAGAACAAACAGATCTGTGTTTTAAGAAGTACAGCCAAAATGCTCTTTGGAAACCAGGATGATGAGACTTCATCTCTTGTACATCAGACATGTATCAGAAGAGACCAGTCCCTAGAGAATCATATCATGCTTGATAAAGTGGAGGTGGAGAAAATGTGGAAGGTCCCCAAGGAGATGGATTGGCACAGTGGCAGCAGCAATGGGCTTAAGCATAGTAATGATTGTGAGGTTGGCCCAGGAGTGGGCTGTGTTTCTTTCTGTTGTGCATCGTGTCACTATGAGTCAGTGCTAACTCAATGGAAACTAACCACAACAGCAAGCATTCAGAAATAGTCTACCTTTCCTTTTTCTATTCTGCCTTTGTCGGGAAGCTTTGTTCTAACCTGTACATCATGGATACTTAAAATGCCAGTGGGGGCTTAACTTGCAGTGTCACAGCAACATGCAAGTATCTGAAGTAGAAATAAGTGGCAGGCGAGTGGTGGTAGAAGACAAGTATGTCTAGAATACCGATGAGTATCTAGAGGAGAGACTGGGAAGTCAGACTGGAAAGGGACTTTCAGTATAATTGTATAGAGTCTTGTAGACCAGGTTGAAGGGTTTTAGTGAATGAGAGCAACTGTGAGGAGTCATTGAAGAGTTCTGCAAAGAAGTGGCATATAAAAGAAGTGCATGCATGTGACAGTATGTGTAGTTTGCAAAGGTAAAGCGGAGTCAGGGGCTCTAGATAGGAGTCTATGGTGACATTCACTTAGAAATCCACTAAGGGTCTGATTCAGTGTATTATCACTGGAGGTTAAAAAGCAAAACAAACTATGGACAAATATAAGTGATATTTCCAGGAAATAATTGATGTTATGTAGGCTGTGAATCACAAGGTCAGCAGTTCGAAACTACCAGCTGTTCTGCGGGAGATAGATGAGGCTTTCTGCTCCCGTAAAGATTTACAGTCTCGGAAACCCTGTACAGGGTCGCTATGAGTCGGAACTGACTCCACGGCACATAACAACAACAGTGATATTATGTGACAAAGAACAAGAGAAAGAAATTGAGGAAAATATACATTCTAGTAATAAAACATTAGTTCTGAGAGGGGTCTAATAATGTTCTCCTTTTACTGATAGTGAGATTGAGTCCAAGGCGAAAAAAATGCTGCATAACTTAGTGGAAGATGGGGTACTTAAAGATAGCTTTTCTAAGTCATAGGTAGTGTCCTTCTTTATTCAGTGACTACCAAAATCTATCTTTGCTGGGAACAATGAATGTAATTTAATAGTTACTGTTGTTGTTACGTACTGTCTAGCCAGTTCTGACTCAGCAGCCTTATGTACAATAGAACAAGACACTGTCTGGCCCTGCACCATCCTGACAATAGTTGCTATGCTTGTGGTCATTACTCCGGCCACTGTGTGAATCCATCTCTTCAGGCAGTCTTCTTTTTCATTGAGTCTCTCTTTTACCAAGCATGATATACCTTTTCCTGGGACTGGTTCTTCCTGATAATGTGATCAAAGTCTGAGAGACGGAAGTCCCATAGTCCTCAGTTCTATGGAGCATTCTGGGTGTACTTTTCCCAAGACAGATATGCCTGTTATTCTGGCAGTCCATGGCATATTAACTATTCTTCACCAATACTATAATTAAAGGATATACATTCTTCTTCAACTTTCCTTATACATTGCCCATGGTGATTGAAATGTCAGGACTTAGTTTAGATGACCTCAGTCTTCAAAGTGATATCTTTGATTTTTACCATTTTAAAACAATCTTTTGAGGTAAATTTGACAAATGCAATACGTCATTTGATTTCTTGACCTCTGTTTCCTTTGGTGTTGATTGTAGATTCAAGTAAAATGAAGTCCTTGACAACTTAGTTATTTTATTCATTTATTATATTGCTCATTGGTCTAGTTGTGGGAATCTGTGTTTTCTTTATATTGAGGTATATTCCATACTGTCTTTCATCTTCATCTATAAGAATTTCAATTCTTGTTCAATTTCAACAAGCAAGGTTGTGTTATCCACATATAACAGATTGGTAATGAGTCATTCTCCAACACTGATAACTCAATCTTCTTCATATAGTCTAGAGTCTAGGTTATTTACTCAACATATTGACTGAGTAAGTATGGTGAAGGATAAAACCTAGATGCATACTTTTAAAAAAAATTTTAAACCAGGCAGTATTTATTCCCTGGTTGTGTTTGAAGGGCTGTCTCTTGGCCAATGTACGGGTTCTGTATGAATACAATTAAGTGTGCTGGGATTCCCATTTTTCACAATGCTTTCCATAATTTTTTATGATCCATATGGTCAAATGCATTTGCAAACTCAAGGAAACACTAGTAAGCATCTTTCTAGTACTCTTTACTTTCAGTCAAGTTCCACCTGATGTCAGAAATAATATCCTTCATTCTGCATCCTCTTCTGAATCTAGCTAGAAATTCTGGCAAATCTCTATGGACTGCAACAAAATTTGAATTATCATCAATCAAATTTTGTTTTGTGTGATATTAGTGATAATGTTAGCTCATTTTTGTCTTGTGTTGGATTGCCTTTCTTTGGAATGGGCATAGATGTGGATCTCTTCCATTCCATTGTCCAGTAGTTGTCTTTCAATTCATTTGCCACAGATAAGTGAGTGCCTCCAGTGCTGCATCAGTTTTTTTGAAACATTTCAGTTGATATTCTGTCAATTCCTGGAATCTTGTTTATTGCCAATGTAACTGATGTGTTGTTAATTGTCCAACTGATGCTTGGACTTCTTCCTTTAATGCCTTCAGATCTTGATGATATGTTATTTCCTGAAATGGTTGAATGTTGTATATTCTTTTTGGTACAGTGACTCAGTATTCCTTCCAACTTTTTTGTTGCTTCCTGTGTAGATCAATATTGTGCCCACAGAATCCTTCAATATTTCAACTTGAGGCTTGAATTTTTTTCCTTCTGTTCTTTCAGCTTGGAAATGCCAAATGTGTTTGCGTTTCCTTTTGGTTTCCTAATGCCAGGTTTATTTAATTATAATACTTTACTTTGTTGTCCCAAGCTGCCATTTGAAATCTTCTGTTTAGCTCTTTTACTTTATCATTTCATTTTTCTTTTGTTTTAACTATTCTATGTTTAAGAGCAAGTTTCTTTTTTATTTCCTGTCTTTCTAATGACCTTTTTCTTTCTTGATTTATCATGTCTTTGATATAATCACAGAACTCATCTGGTCTTCAGTCATAAATAATCAAAGTATCAAACCTGTTCTTCAGATGGATTTGCTTTAATTTTCTTCAAATTCACCTTGAACTTGAATTCGAGCAATTGATGGTTTGTCTCACAGTCTGCCCCTAACGTTGTGCAGACTGAAGATATTAAGATTCACCATTGCCTCTTTCAGCAGATGTAGTTGATTTGATTCTTTTGAATTTTATCTGTTGTTTTTGTTGTTGTTGTTAAGTGCCGTCGAGTCAATTCTGATCCATAACGACTCTGTATAGGGTTTCCAAGAAGCAGTTGGTGAGTTTGAACCACTGACCTTGCAGTTCAAATGGTTTTGCAGTCTGGCACATTAACCCAGAGCGCCACACCATCACTCCTTTATCTGGTGAGGTGACTGTATATAGTCACTGTTTTACGTTATTGAAAAGAGGTATTTGCAATGAATAAGACATTGGTCTTGTAACAGTCTGTCATCCAATATCCAACTTGGTTTCTGTCACGAAAGCCATGTTTTCTAACTATAGATTCTTCTTTGTTTCCAACTTTTAAATTACAATCATCAATAATTTCAGTGTATTTTGATTTCATGTTTGATCAGTTTCAGACTGAAAAAGTTGATAAAAAATCTTAACTGTTTTCATCTTTGGCATTAATGGTTGGTGTGTAAATTTGAATTATAGTTGTGTTGACCAGATTTCCTTGTTGTTATTATTGTTTTTAGATGCCATTGAGTTGGCTAGACTAATAGTGACCCTATATACAACAGAGCAAACTTGTGGCCAAAATCAACCAACCACTGCCATCAAATCAATTCTGATTTATAGTGACATTATATTCAGTTTCCTTCAACAGCATCATAATTGAAAGTCATCGATTATTCTCCTGTCCATTTTATTCATTGATAAGTTTTTCATGCGCTGCTGCAATCATTTTTGTTTTTCTGAAGTTTTTATTGTGAATTGAGTGATAGTTTACATGGGAGAACATCAGCTTTACATTCATCTTATCATATTTGGTTTCACTGCAATGATTTCAATCTGCTCCATGCAGCATCATTTGCTTCCAATCCCTCTGGTTTTTTTAATTTTTTTTATGTACACTGAAGCACTCAGGAATATATAATCATTCAAACAACCAAAGGGTATACCCTGCACACTGTGTCCCTGGCCACCAACATACAGCCCCTCTCCCTCCTTGAGTCTAGAGTCTCCAGCCACTCCATCTCTCTGTGTCATCTTCTATGCCTCCATCTCTGGTGCCATTGCTTCTCTGGATAGGGTCCTGCATTCACTCTTCTCACTTGATGGTCCCAGGGTCCTCTGCTCCTGGACTTTAAGATCAACCATTCCCTTCCTTTTGTTATAAAATATCTACCTTTACATTTGCAACATTCACAATAAGTCCTGATAGCAATCATTCACTATTGAACTGCAAGAATCTGATCTCCATCTCCTTTCACCAGCCCGATCCAGATAGGTTGGAAACCACTCAGTGGAGATTCTGCCTTCCCTTGCACCCTCTGAAAGTAAGCTACCACTTGAAAACTTGTAAGCCAGTCACTTCATGCATTTGCTGCCCACCCCAACCCATTTTGGGTAGCCAATGTCTAAGTTACCCATCCTTGTCAACCCTGTGTACAGAAGGGGTGCTGCAATCATTTTGACAAAACTTCAGCAAAATTTTACTTTACAATTAATAATTTTGTTTAATAATTTCTGCACTATCTATGGTCACATATTTTTTGAATGGGTACAAAGAGAGATCTCCTCCATTCTGTTGATCAGGAAGCTGTCTTCTAATTTTTGGCACAAACTAGTGAGTACTTCCCGTGTTGCATTAGTTTGTTGAACATTTCTGTTGGTAATATGTCAGTTCCTGAAGCCCTGTTTTTCACTAATGTCTTCAGTGCTGCTTGGGTTTCTTTCTTTAATATAATAGGTTCTTGATCATATGCTACCTCCTAAAATGACTGAATGTCAACAAAAAATTTAGGTAGTTTGGCATAGCTGAGTGAGGTCTTCCTTGCAGACTTATGGTTGCTATCCTATCTCTGTCACTGGTTGTTATTCTATCACTTGAAAGGTTCTTTTTCATGATGAATGTGAAGTCAATCTTCTTCAATTTGCTATGTGCATCATATGATTGTGTGACTCAAAGTGACTAAAATCAGTCCATCTCAACTCACCAATGTATAGGAAAGTGATCTTTTTGCATTTCATTTATTTTTTATTTTCCTAGATTCATACTTTCTATATTCCATGTCTGATTATTAATGGATGTTTGCAGCAATATCTTCTCATAGTGAGTCATTTCACACAGCAAAGGAAAGTCTCAAAAGCTTTTCTTAGTCTAGGCCAGTGAGGTTGAGTCTATTTTGAGGAGTCAGCTGTTCCTCAGTCATATTTTAAGTGCCTTCCAGCCTGACGGACTGATTTTCTGGCACTATCCAGGCAATGTTTTTGCTATTTATAAGATTTTAAATGGCCTTGTTTATTTTTCTTCCCAGAAGTAGACTGCCAAAGCCTTCTTCCAAGTCTGTCATAATCTGGAAGCTCCATTGAAACCTATTCACGTAGACTGAACGTGCTTGAATTTGAAATGCCAATTGCATAATTTTGGCATCACAGAAGCATGTCAACCATCACAGTATGTCAGACTGACAGATAAGCTGTGGAATTTAGTAGAAGGATTATAGATTCTATTTTTATGTAAGTTGGATCTGAAATAATGGTGAAATGTTGAAGAAATAATCTGAGAAGCTGGATTATATGATGAAAAACGTGGTATCAGTTTTGGAGGAAGACTCATTAACAACCTGCAACATGCAGATGATACAACCTTTGGCTTTGGGTGATCTACTATTTGATACTTTTCTGAAAGTTTGTCAGGATAAATACTCAGACACTGGTTGATTGGTCCTAGTTACCCTAGATAAAGTATTAAATGAAAGAGATGAGCTCAAGACTTTGGAGTTACAGCTCATGTAATGAATAAAAGTCCTCAATGTCTCCATTTGTACCCTGAAAGAAAGTTTTATTTCTTGTAGTGTTATTGTTGTTAAGTTTAGTTGAGTGCATTCCAACTCATAGTGCCCCTATGTAGCATTTCCAAGGAGATGCCAGTGAGTTTGAACTGCAAGACTGGCAGTTCAAACAGACATAGCAGTCCAGGGCATTATCTTATAGCACCACACCAGAAGAACTTATATTGTTGAAAATCAACCCAGAGTGCTATAAGAGTGGCTGAATTATAAGGTCACCTCAATTCCCAACATCTAATTGGAGGCTGGGAGTACTGGTGTGGCACTGTAGGATAAGCACTGGACTGTTAATCATGAGGTGGATTGGTGGTTTAAAACCATCAGCTGCTCTTTAGAAACCTATACAGGGTTACGATGAGTTGGAGCTGACAAAGTGGACCTTACTTGATGGCACTTAACAATAACAGTGCAGCAACAGTTGACTCCTGGTGAGTCACTATAGGATAAGCACTGGACTGCTAACCACTAGGTCAGGAGTGTAAACTAACAAGCTGTTCTCAGAGACCTTATACAGAGTCACTTTAGTCACAACAAACTCAATGGCACACAACAACAACAATGGTGTCTGATGTAGAAGTGAAGGTATTGATTAGAATGAAATGGAATACTGAAAATTAGAATGGGACACATGGGCAGACAATCAGGAAACTGGGTACCTTGAGCTCATAAATTCTATTGACTCACTCTGTCAACAGAACCAGCCCTCTTATCTTCATGTGATGAGATGAACCCAGGTGTGCCTACTGAATCACTGTCTGAGATGTAGTCTGGGCGGCACCAGGGGAATTGTTTGGGACATTGCCTGAGGCAGATATCTTACAAGACATTGCTGAATATCTCCCAGGAAACACCTCCACCACCCATTATTGTTTCTAGATCTATAAATAGACTTAAGTCCCAGTGAGCATCAAAAAGTGAAGTACAAAATTGCTACTCAGGAAGGGGTTTGCTCATGTTGTTGTTAAGTGTCCACAAGTCAGTTCTGACTCACAGCAACCCTATATAGGATTTCTGAAGAGCAGCTGGTGGGTTGAACTGCCCAACTTGTGTTTCCAAGTCCAGTGCTGATCCTATGATGCCAAACCAAAAATCATGTTCTATACTCCAAAATAATTGCTTACTTTTTATAGTATGTACAAACAGAAACCCAGAAAATATCCATGAAAATGGCTAGTAAGGATGTGGGATAATGGTGTAAGGAACATAAAGTTGGGTCAATCTGAGTTTGTTGATATGGGTCCATTTAGCACAGTCTTCGTTCGATGTTTCAGCCCAAGAGGGTGGAAAATGGTCTAATAGTTTATTTGGTTGATTAGCTGAAGTACAGATTATGTAGTATACTACATTAAGCTGAAGTAACAGATATGCTTTGGTATACTGTAGAAGAAGATATTCAAATGCTTAGGGAAACTGGCATGCTAGAGTGCATTTATCAGGTTAGACCCATAGAGTGCCTGAGGACAAATTTGTGAGGAACAAATTTGTAAAGGGAGCCCCACTATCCTTGATTATTGTTGTATTTGCTATTTTATGTGAGTCAGATTTAACAGTGGGAACTACTCTAATGGAGTTAAGACACCTATATCTACAGTGGAGTTAATTGGATCCCATGGTGGTAGAGGACAAGTGGAAGCACTTAGTAGGCAAAGACAAATTGAGCATGGTTATTATAATGTACAAGAGAGTCAAAATAGTAATCAGAATATCAGACTTGCATGGATTTATGGCATTGGATAGTTAGGCAGGGTGTCCCTGGGAATGAAATTGATGGGAAACCTACTGTGGTGTAGTGAATTATTTTATATGTCTCTTCTAGCCTTTGTCTTTGTAACACCACTATATTATTCTTTTTCTGGTGGGTCTGAGTAAGAAAAGGTGGGAATAGATGCTGATAGGCTAATATGAATCAGTTTTAGATGACTGTTAGCCAAGTTAATTGTGATTGTAAAAACTTGGAATTCTAATATGGATAGAATATGAGCTTTCTCGGAAGCAGAAGGGTTAGCTCACTACTATGAAAGAAAGCTATGTGAGCACCATGTCCTTTGGGCCCTGAGATCCCTGTGAGTTGAAACTTCTTTACCCAGGGACAGAAAGTTATGACACCAGAGGAGTAGCAGGGGATGG
Source organism: Chrysochloris asiatica (assembly GCF_000296735.1). Lineage (NCBI taxonomy): Eukaryota > Metazoa > Chordata > Mammalia > Afrosoricida > Chrysochloridae > Chrysochloris > Chrysochloris asiatica. The sequence continues at coordinate 321,011 of NW_006408798.1, read as the reverse complement.
CCAGAGGAAGAGCAATTGCAGAACCAAGAGTCAGAGAACGAGACAGAACCATGGGCTTCCCAGCCTACAGAGCAAGAGAATTGGAAGAAGACTCTACCTCCTATGATCTGCAGACAGACAATACAACCTTGATTTCTGTAAGTGAAGAGGACTTGAAATACTAGCTGATGAAGATCAAAGGCTAAAACATTCAATATGGATTGTACCTCAAATGCAAAGAAAGTAAAGATCCTCACAATTGGACCAATAAATAATACCATGGCAAATGGAGAAAAGATTGAAGTTGTTATATATTTCATTTTGCATGGATCCATAATCTATGCTCATGAAAGCAACTGTCAAGAAAGCAAATGACATATTGCTTTAGGCAAATCTGTTGCAACAACTCTTTAGAAAGGTAAAGAGCAAATATGTCACTTTGAGGACTAAGGTGCTCTTGATCCAAGCTATAGTATTTTCGGTTGCTTCATATGCATTTGTAAGTTGGACAATGAATATGGAATGCTAGAGAAGAACTGATTCATTTGAATTATGGTGTTGGGGAGGAATATTGAAAGAACCATGGACTGCCAGACAAATAAATCTGTCTTGGAAGATGTATAACCAGAATGCACCTTAGAAGCAATAATGGTGAGACTTTGTCTCTTACACTCTGGATGTGTTGTTAGGAGGGACCAGTCACTGGAGAAGAACATCATTTTTTGAAAAGTAGAGGGTCAGTAAAATAGAGGAAGATCCCTAATGAGATGTGTTGACTCAGTGGAAGCAACAATGAGTTCAAGCATAGAACTAATTGAGAGGATACCATAGGACAAGAAAGAATTTTGCTCTTTTGTTCACAGGGTCACAGAGTCTGAACTAACTCAAAAGCACCTAACAACCTTATAATTATACTCAGTGTTAATTCAGTCAGGAATAGGCAGACTGAATCAATTTGTTTTATAACTTGCATGGTGGTAATGTGTGAGATATTTTCTGATTCAAGACTGACAAGGTAAATATTAGACATTTTAAGTTATTGATCATGAAATTGATGGTGGTATAAGGGTTAGGTGTTTGAGTGCTAACCAAAATGTTGGCAGTGTTAACATGCTATGTCCTCCACTGGAGAAACATGTGCATGTTTCCTTTTGTAAAGATTTCAACTTTGTAAATCTTATGAGGCAGTTTTACTGTGCCCTATAGAGTTGGTATGAGTGGGAATTAACTGGATGGCAATGGGTTATTATGGAACAAATGCAAAAACCCTCAAAGGAAAACCACCTTTAGAAAAATTTTACAATAGAAATCTGTGGATTTAGTGAATAAAGAGTTCAGTTTTATCGAGACAATTCATATGAGTTGATTGAAAGTTTCCCATGACACTGAGGTAAAGAAGATGGCACAACATCACAGAGCAGTGGGTGGATAATGAGTCTAGAATTGAAGTACAACAGACTGAGTGGGAAGCTGTGGTTCAAGGAAGATGAAATGAACCTCAGTCTTTCAATCTGAAGTAGAAAAATTTACTTGGCAAACAGAATCTATTCTTTGAGAAGTCTAGTTGGTAGGCCACGTGATGCAAATACATGGTAGAAATCTTTACAAGGAGCTTAAGTGATGTATCTATCACAAACATGTGTAAGAACCAAAGCTGAAGCTCCCAGTGGGACAAGGAAGAGCAAGAAGGGATACAAGTTTGAGATTTGGTAGACAACCTGGGAAGGCTTATGAGTAGGTTTTAAGAGGGCACAATGTACAGTGTTGTTAGGTGCCATCGAGTTGGTACTGACTCATAGTGACCTTATGCATAGCAGAACAAAACATTGCCTGATCCTGGGCCAACCTCATTATTGTTGCCTCACTTAAGTCCAATGATGCTGCCACCTGGCCAATCCATCTCGTTGGGGGTCTTCCTCTTTTTCTCTGACCCTCCACCCTATCAAACATGATATCCTTCTCCAGCGACTGGTCCCTCCTGACAATACGTCCTAAGTATGAGAGACAAAGTTTTTAATTCACGTACAATACGAAAAGCTATAATCAGGATTGTGAATGGCTTTAGAAAACATGTAATAACCCACAGAAACTGTGATTCTGGGGCAGCTTCCTGGAAATATAATAATAATATTAATGATTATTGTTGTTGTTAAGTGCCATTGGGTTGGCTCTGACTCATAGAGACACTGTATAATGTTTCCAAGGAGCTGCTGATGGGTTTGAACCTCCAATCTTATTAGCAGTCCAGTGATTATTCTAAAGCGCCACATGGCATTTATTGAACAAATTCTAGATATCAACAATTGTGTTTACAGTTTATATGCATTATGCCATTTAATTTATACAGCATGTCTTTGAAGTATGTACTACTGTGATCCCCAATTTAAGGGGATCTTTACCTAGTAACTTTAACTTTCCCACCATCATATATGTACTAAGTAGCAGAGGTGAGGGTTGAATCCATTTTTGTGTTCTTTTATTTTTTGAAAAGCTAGCACCTGTTATTTTAACCATTAGAATCTTTGGAGTTCAGAAGTAGAAGACACTGACAGGTTACGTGGTTAAACCCCTTAATTCAATAGAAGAGAAAAGTAAAGTTCAAAGGCAAAGTCATTTGCCATAAATTCCCTGAGAAACCTATGATAGTGATGGAATTGGAGGTCTGGAATCTCATTCTAGTAAGCTGTATTAAGGAGGAAATAAAAGTTGGGGAATCAGAGGGTATCACCTGAACATTTGACCTGGTGAGAAGTAGGTTTTGACCCAGAACCTGGGCAACAGAAGTCTGAAGGTCACCTGTGTAATGAAGTCATACAGATTGAAGAACTTCAGTAGCTGAAGCCCCGGAATGTGTTTCTTTGTAATGGGCAACAGAGTAGAAGTAAGACAGACAGAAGAGAAACTTCACCTTCATGGTCCTCTCATTCTCTTTCTTTACTTGAACAGATTATTTTATAAATGATCAATCAAACTTTAAAGTGGACTACACACTTCCATTGCTTTCCAGTTGGAAAGAGTTGTCTGTGTTCTTTTCAGGTTAATCTTGGAAACAGGCATAGATTTGAACACAAAAGACACTTGTAAAAGAAATTTCTGATGAGAAAAATAATCAAAATTAAATTAGAAATAGAAATTGCTGTGTTATTGTTGGTTAGTGCCATTGAGCCAGTTCTAACTTATAGTGACTCTGTAAAGGGTTTCCGAAGAGTGGTTGGTGAATCACCAACCTTGTGGTTCAAACTGACCTTGTGGTCAAATGCTTATCCTACAGTGCTACAACATGACTCCTAATAAATGAAATTAAAACTTTAGTTTTTCCTCAACTTTATGTTCAAAGAAGGCTTTTGAGTTTCTATTTGTGAATGTGATGCTCATTAAATCATTTCTACATAATAATCTTCACAATTAGAATAGAAAGGATTTTTATATATCAAATGTTGAAGAGCATTAACTCAACAGTTGCCTGCATTATTACAATGGGTTGTACTAGAAGGGATGGGAGCTCAGCAAAAGCCTACTGATTAATTCATGATGACAACCTCATAAATTACATAATGGACTGCATTTCCCAAATACGTATGTGGACAATATTACATTTTGTAATATTTAGTTAAAAGAGTAGTTACCAGATGTAGGATTTTGGCTTT
>NW_006408798.1:298883-316230 GCF_000296735.1 Chrysochloris asiatica | reverse complement strand
TCATATGCATGTGAAAGCTGGACAGTGAATAAGGAAGACCGTAGAAGAATGGATGCTTTTGAGTTATGGTGTTGGAGGAGAATATTGAAAGCACCATGGGCTGCCAAAAGAACCAACCATCTGTCTTTGAAGCAGTGCAGCCAGAGTGCTCCTTGGAGGACAGGATGGCCAAACTTTGTCTCTCATACTTCAAATATATTGTCAGGAGGGACCACTTGCTGGAGAAGGGTATCATGTTTGATAAGGTGGTGGGTCAGAGAAAAAAGGAAGACCCCCAGTGAGATGGATTGGCAAAGTGGCAGCATCAAAATGGCAACAATTGTGAGGTTGGCCCAGGACAAGGCAGTGTTTCGTTCTGTTGTGCATAGGGTCGCTATGAGTCAGTATTGACTCGATGGCACCTAACAACAACAACAACAACAATAATCTTAAGAGAAACTGTATGGGGAGGGGCACTTTTCATTAGTCACCTGAAAGAATGAATTTGCCCTTTGAAACATAGCTCTAACTTAAGGTACACCATGAAGTTTTCATCACATTTTATTTGATTCACTTGATCCTTCCTCTATGTCTTCATTCCATTTTGTTCAATGGTAGACTACAACTGTACAGGTAGATACATGTACCTTATTTATATTTCCACCACAGTTCCTGGAATATTTTAATGTTTTGAGTTTAGTAAGAAAACCTGCCTCAGAAATCTCTCACTCAGCTTGTTGAAAATTGATAGTAATTGTTCCTCTAAAACATGCCATTCATTTTATATTGTCTAATTTGACTGATGGATTTTTATCTGTTCATTGTCACATGCCAGAAACCTGGAACACTTAATCCTTTCTGCCTCTCACCATTTCATTCTCCACACCCAATTAGTTACCAATGAGTTTACATTTCCTTTGACTATTGTCTTCATGACTTCTATTCTGAGGTTACTTGACTTAATTTACTTTGTTCTAGTCTATTGCTTCTCAACTGGGCCTCAAACCTCTGCTTTACTCATTAATTCCTTTCCACTATTATTGTCAAAGTAATATTCTAAGAGAAAAAAAAATCCGATCTCTTTTTTGCGTAAGCTTCTTAATTACCCCAAATCCCAACCCATGTCCACCTACAGAATGACAACAAATTTCCTCACATAACACATAAAGATCTCTAAAATCCAAAGGTTATTTTTGGATTAATTTTTCCTTGAACTCCATTAAAAGATTTGAAAACATCATTCATTACATTTATCCTGTATCTGTTCTTTGCTTACACTGTGCAAGGCATTGGATATTGCAATATGAAACATACATGGTCATAACTTTGAGAAATTAATTCCAGTAGAATAAAAGCTCTATATAAATTCATAATATGGTTAGTTGTCATATGATTAAGGATCCCTGGTGGTATAGTGGGTTAAGTGCTGCACTGGTAGTCACAAGGTTGGTGGTTCAAACCCACTAGTCACTCTGAGAAAGTAATATTAATCTGTCTGCTCCTGTGAAGATTTACAGTCTCGGAAACCTTAAGAAATAGCTCTTTGTTGTTAGGTGCCGAATCAGTACAGACTTATATCAACCGTATGTACAACAGAATGAAACACTGCCAGTCCTTGGCCAAGTTCACAACTGTTGCCACGCTTGAGCCTATTGATGCTGCTACTTTGCCAATCCATTTTGCTGGGGGTCTTCTTCTTTTTCTCTGACCCTCCACCTTACCAAACTCATCCCTCCTGACAATATGTCTGAAGTATGAGATACGAAGTTTGGCCATCCTGGCCTCCAAGGAGCACTCTGACTACACTGCTTCCAACACAGATCTGTTGATTCTTTTGGCAGTGCATGACACTTTCAGTATTCTCCTCCAACACCATAACTCAAATGCATCAATTCTATAGTCTTTCTTATTCACGGCCCAATTTTCACATGCATATGAGGTCATTGAAAACACCATGGCTTGGGTCAGTGGACCTTAGTACCCAAACTGAATAGCTCTACTCTGTTCTATAGGGTTGTGATGAGTTGGAATTGACTCAATACAGTGCTCTTCTTCATATAATCCAGTTTCTTGTGTGATTTGTTCAGAATACAGATTCAATAAATATGGTGAAAGGATATCTCTGGTGCACGAATTTCCTGATTTTAAATCATTCTGTACTCCCTTATTCTGAAAACCCTATAGGGCGTTCCTACTCTACCCTATAGGGCCACTATGAGTCAGAATCCAATTGGTTGTAGGTGGATGAGCTTGGTGAATAACATAAAAGTGAGGTCTAGTATTTATCATTAAACACTAACCCTGAAATCTCCTTACATTGAATTTAATAAACAAGATTTTTAGTTTTTGAACAAAATAAGACAATAAACAAAATAACACAAACATGAAGACTAGATAATTATGCTCTGCTTGTAGTCATCACTTATACTGACATGTAGACAAGGAAGGATATTGTTAGGTTGCTCTAGAGTCCATTTTGATTTATAGAAATCCCATGTAATAGAGCTTAAGTGCATCCTTGGGGTTCTGTGAAATCTGTATGGAAATAAGAGTGGTGGGTCTTCCTCTATGGAGGCTGCTCAGTGGTTTTGAGACATCAGCTTTACCATTAGTAGCTGAGTACTTAACTACCAGTGAACCATGGCTCATTAAAAGAAGGTTGTTGAGTTAGTTCTGACTCATAGGGATCCTGTATAGGGTTTCTGAGGAACAGCTGGTGGGTTTGAACTGCCAAACTTGTGTTTCGAAGTCTAATACTCATCCTACAGCACCACACCAGAAGGCTTAAAAGAGGATGACTGTGATCTATTTCAAGACCCTGGTCACAAAGATAAAAGTAGTATTTTAATAACCCAAAGACAATGTTAAAGTGAAGGGGAGAGTCATTAAACATTTAAAGGAGGCAATACAGATGAGTCATGGAACGCATACCCACCCGGAGTTTCCAGAAATATGTTGAATCTTTCAGTCCCAAGCCCTGTGTAACTTTGCATTTATACATCTTATGCTTTTTCCCTTTTGACAATTTGTTGCTATTTTGAGGTTCCTTGGAATCTATATTTGACACATAATGATACCAAATGAAAGCAAAAAACAACCACATAGTTTTATTTGTTTTTGGAGTGGGGTTGGGGCTGGGGCTGCAATCATATTGAAGCAGATCACCGGGCTTTTTATGGATGGGATCAAATTGCCCAAATTTCAGTTAGCAGATGATCTCAACTGTGCAACTCAGGGCCTTCCAGAAATAATGGCTTTGAAATACTCATGTAAATCCTTTCTAGCTCAACCTTAATTGAGATTGGGAAAAGATTAAAAAAAGGAATGATTCTGTCTGAATAAAATAATATCTGCTGGAAAATATAATGATATATAAAAATATAAATTTGATGAGAAATAACTTTTGATAGTCTCAATAGGAATAACTTTTTTTTGGAAATGTCCTTCAAACAAATTTTTGCACATAATTAAAAACACAAAGTTTGAAGATTTAAGTTGTGAGAATGTGTGTTGGAATATTGTGTCTAAATGCATTTATGGTGTTAGAAAAGAAGATTAGTAAGTGATTGAAACTACAAGGAGCTGAAAAATTAGCAGAACCATATTATTTTTTCTGTGGTGGTAAATAGATAAACAAGATACTTTTTTTTTTTTTTTAAGCAGAAACTTCAATAGGGGAGTCTTATGCTCATATAAGGAAATTTAATTTTTAGCTAATATAGAAAGTCCTCTGGTAGTGCAGTGGTTATGAATCTGGCTGTGAACCGCAAGGTCAATGGTTCAAAACTACCAGCTGTTCCACGGGAGAAGGATGAGGCTTTCTGCTCCTGTAAAGATTTACAGCCTCAGAAATCCTGTGAATCGAGTCGTTGTAAATCGGAACCGACTCCACGGCACATGATCAACCAACCAATAGACCTGGTGTGGCTCTGTGGGAAAAGCACTAGACAACAATGTCAGTTTGAACTACAAGGTTGGCAGTTCACAATTCACTAGCAGTTCCTCAGAACCCTATGTTGTTGTTGTTGCTAAGTGCCGTCGATTCTATTCTGACCCATAGTGACCCCGTACAGGGTTTCCAAGGAGCAGCTGTTGAGCTTGAACCACCGACCTTGCAGTTCAAACGACTTGCAGTCTGACACATTAACCTACAGCACCACACCAAGTCTCCTCAAAACCTTATACAGGGTCGTTATGTGTTGGAAACCAAATCAATAGCACTTAAGACATTAGGAGGCAAATGAACTGAACAGAACACTTAAAAGGTTAGCTCATGAAGACAAAGTCAAGTATTATAATGAAATGTGCAAAGGGAAAACCAAAGGAGTAATGCATGCTCAGCATTGAGCTGAACAAACTGAGGGAAAAGTTCAAGCCTTGACTTGCAATGTTAAAGGATTCAGTGAAGTTCTGGCATTGTACTGCTAGAATATGAGCTGGACTGCAAGATCGATTTGAACTGCAGAGTCGGTGGTTCAGGCTTACCAGCCATTCCTTGGAAAACCTATCGCGGGGTTGCTATATGTTGAACCGACTCCATGGCACTTAACAACAACAACATAACCAAAAGTGAAAGAGCAAGAAAGAAAATAGACAGTCTATGTTCTAGAAAGGTTTAAAGTCTAACCAACTACAATACTTCCTCTATGAAGTTTGTCATTTTCCTAAAGGATTTATTTCAAAATTAAAGGTGCTACATTAAAAAGAGCTCTGGTATCGTAGTGGTTACGAATCGGGCTGTGAACCTCAGGGTCAGCAGTTCGAAACTACCAGCTGTACCACGGGAGAAAGATGAGGCTTTCTGCTTCCGTAAAGATCTACAGCTTCGGAAACCTTGTACAGGGTCGCTATGAGTCGGAACCGACTCCACGGCACATAACAACAACAAAACACATTAAATCTATATCAAATTCCAAATATTTTTTAAAAGCATAATTAATTTTTTAAATTGTAAATTTTGTCTTTACTTTAAAGATAATAATTGTAAACTTTTCCATATGGTGGTATGTACAATTAATATAGAAAGCAAATTTGAGAAATTGGGACATGAGACACATGATTTCATTTGTGATTTGGATTTCCGAAGTAAAATTAAATAGTGAATTGGTGATATAACTTAAAAAAACAAAACAAAACAAAACAAAACAAAACCCCAGCATTTCAGTTGTTTTAAAAAATTTTCTTCAATTTCAGTCTCATCTTGCAAGTGAGGAACTAATGATCTGTCTCATTCATAGTACACCCCTGGCCTTGCCTTGGCTGATGGTAGTTGGTTTTGCAAAATTCTATTGTGGCATCTCCAGCTTCATTTTTATCACTTAGGCCATATTTTTGAACTACTGATCCTTTCTCTTTGTTTCCATTTTTCACAGTCCAATTACCAGCAATTATCAATACATCTGGATTGCAAGTTTGATCAGTTTCAGATTGAAATTGTTAACCATCACTGTAAGAGACATTTGGGACAGAGAACATGTTGAGAACAGGGAAAGAGAAGGTTTTACTTTGATGCAATAAGTTTTGTGGTGTTCCTGGTAATAAGCCACAAGTCTTGAGGTTATTTTTTCTGCATCCAATCCAAATTTTCATTTGAAGCTAGCTTGAGGTTGGCTTTGATCCCCCAAAATAACCAAATAACATTTTTTTCTAGGCTAAAGTTGTCTCAGGCAGTAAAAATGTAGTTTTCTCTTTAAATGGTTGCATTTACTTTCAAACCTTGCTATTCCATTAGCAAGACATTTAAAAATCACTAAAACAAAAATCACTTTTAACTTGTTTCCGAATACTTTGATATTGCTTTAAAATACAGACAATTAAATGTTTAAAACGTCTAAACTCCAATTTATAAATGTAATTTTCTTTTTAAGTTAGTTTAATTGCTTAACTTAATAAATAAATGGTTTTTAGTACTAAAGAATTAGTATAACTTAATAAAAATGCCAATTTGAAATTATCTTAGATTTTGCAATATGGAGAATAACACTAAAATTATAAATTAAAAGTATAAGCATAAATCAATTATACAATGATCCATATCAATTTATTTGTAAATTTACAGTATAATTAAATGTTCTTACTTATAAATATATGAACCTTCAAATGTGCACTGACCCTTTCTTTTAATTGAAGTATAACCGACAACCAAAACTTTACATAATCTAAATGTATACTTTGGTAAGTATAGAAATACAAATATGTATATAACTTTTAAACTTGCCATAATAAAGCTAATGAACACATTCGCCATCCCTATTTTTCCTTGTCCTTTTATAGAGTTATCTCAAAATTCACCAAGAAGAACACAACAGTCAAGTTAAAAAATGAGCAAAAGGTTGAACAGAGACTTAATGAAATAGTACAATAGGAAATAAGCACATGGGGAGATGCTTACCGTGATTAATCACTTGTTGTTGTGGTGATTAAGTATCAACAAGTTGAGTCCAACTCATAGCGATCCTGTGAGGAGCAGCTGGTGAGTTTGAACCAACCACCTTGTGGTTCAAACCAATCTTGCAATCCAGTGCTTATCTTACAGCATGACACCAGGATTTCTGTTAGTCACTAAGGAAATGAAACCAAAATCACAATGAGATAGTAAAATGTACCTAGTCATTAGGATGGTTAAAATTAAAAAGATTTCTCAGACTGAGTGTTGGAAAGCATACAGAGGAAGCAATCATTCTACTCTTAGATATTAACCTAAAAGAAATGATAGCACATTTTCATATTGAAGTGTATACTAGAATACTCAAAATTTTTATTTATAATAGCTAAAAAGTGGAATTAATCAAAATGTGCATCAACAGATGAATGGATGTGACTTTGTCCTTATGCAAGGCTTAATAAAGGAGTCTTTATTGAATGTTTTGAATTGAGGGTCTTTTCCCCTTATCACAAAACAAATAAAAAATGATATAGATCAATGGGCAGCTTTACACTTGATGCTTCTAGGTAAAATTGGAAAATACAATTTTTGATAATTTTATTTGTTTTAATTAAAATTCATTTTGACATATGATTATTTTTAAAAACATTTTTATTTGTCTTTAAGATTTGAAATCACATAGTGTTGATTTAATAGGTATTTGTATATATCCCCAAATTCATGGCAGAGACTGAATTTTACATTGTGGGTGATTGACATTAACACTGTTCTTCATGTATTTCTTAACATTTATATGTTTGGATTTACTGACCCCCACAATAGAGTTAACTTTATTTAGCCAAAGATTTGTAAGAGGAAGTAACTTTTGTCACTTCTGGGCTGAACTTTTCACTGCTAGCAAGCAACATCCAAGATAGTGGATGCCCTTCAGTCTGGGGCCCTGAGTCAAACTACAAAAATGTGCATGTATTCTATTACCTTTGATTGCTGAGCAGGATTCCATTGTATGGATACATCCATCACTCATCTGTTGATGGACCTTTTGATTGAATACAGTTCTTAGCTATTATAAAGAAAAGTTTTTATTATTCGGATATAGGTTTCTATATGAACATGTGCTATCATTTTTCAAGGTAAATATCTAGGAGTAGAATGGTTGCAAAGGATATTATGTATATGTTCAACTTTTTAAGAAACTGTCAAACTGTTTTCCAAGTGTTTCCTCCATTCTGCATTCCTGTCAACTATATATCAGAATTTCAGTTTCTCTATATGCTCTCCAATACTCAATATGATAAATCTTTTTAATTTCAGCCATTCTAGTGACTAAGTGCATTATAATATCTCATTGTAATTTGGGTTTCATTTCTCTAGTGACCAACTAGAATCCTGGTGTCACACTATAAGATAAATACTGGATGCAAGGTTGGTTTGAACCAGAAGGTGGGTGGTTCAAAGTCACCAACTGCTCCTCAGGAATCATATGCAGGGTTGCCATGAGTTGGAGGCGATTTGATGACAGTTAATCACAACCACAGCATGTGATTAATCACGGTAAGCATCTTCCTATGTGCTTATTTCCTATTGTATGTATTTCATTAAGTCTCTGTTCAAACTTTTGCCCATTTTTAAAATTTGACTGTTGTGTTCTTATTGGTGAAATTTGAGAATATTCTATAAAAGGACAAGGAAAAATAGGGGATGATGGATGTGTTCATTATGGTGAGTTTAAAAGGTATATACATATTTGTATTTCTATGCTTATTAAATTATGCATTTAAATTATGTAAAGTGTTGATTGTCAATTATACTTCAATTAAAATAAGGGGTTAGTGCATATTTGAAAGTTCATATATTATAATAAGTAAGAAAATTTAGTTAATTATACTGTAAATTTGCAAATAGATTGATATAGATCATTGGATAATTGATTTATGCTTATACTTTTAGGTTATAATTTTAGTGTTATTCTCCATATTGCAAAATCTAAGACAATTTTAAATTTCCATTATTATTAAGTTTACATTAATTCTTCAGTATTTGAAACCACTTATTTGTTAAATTAAACAATTAAACTAACTTGAAAAGAAAAATTACATTTATAAATTGCAGTTTAAAAGTTTTAGACATTTAATTGTTTATATTTTAAAGTGATATCAAATTATTTGGAAACAAGCTAAAAGTGATTTTTAAATTTTGGTGATTTTAAAATGTCTTGCTAATGGAACAGAAAGGTTTGTAAAGTAAATGCAATCATTTAAAGAGAAAACTCTTACATTTTTACTACCTAAGACAACTTTAGCCTAGAAAAAACGTTATTTGGTGATTTTTCTGGGTCAAAGCCAACCTCTAGGTAGCTTCAAATAAAAATTTGGATTGGACGCAGAAAAAATAACTTCAAGATTTATGGCTTGTTACCAGGAACACCACAAAACTTATTGCTTCAAAGTAAAACCTCTCTTTCCCTGTTCTCAACATGCTTTCTGTCCCAAGTGTGTCTTCTAGTAATGGTGAACAATTTTAATCTGAAACTGATCAAACTTGCAATCAAGATGTATCAATACTTGCTGGTAATTGGACGGTGAAAGTTGGAAACAAAGAAAAGGGATCAGTAGTTGGGAAACATGGCTTTGGTGATGCAAAGAATACTGGAGATCCTATGATAAAATATTGCAAGACCCACAACTCATTTATTGAAGGTGCCTATACACGTAGATGCCACTAGTTGGAATACAGAGGAATCAAATTGACTCCAAAAACAAGATTGGGAAATACAATGCTATCAGCTGAAGAAAGGTCTGGAGCTAACTGTGGGGCAGTCTATCAATAGCTCATGTGCAAGTTCAAGATGCAACTGAAGAAAAAATTTAAAACTTCATTAGAGTCAAAATATGACCTTGAATACACCCCACTTGAATTTAGAGACCTTCTCAAATAACAGATTTGGTATTTAAGACACTAATGACCAGAAGGGTTGTGAGATGGCATCAAGAACATATATAAAGAAAGCAAAAGGCCATAAAAAACTAGAAAGAAAGAAAAGATGAAAATGAGTGTCCGAATGAACTGTGAAACTTGCTAATGTGTATTGTCGTTATGTGCCATTGAGTTGGTTCTGACTCAGAGAGACCCTGTATAGGGTTTCTGAGGAGAAGTTACAGAGTTTGAACAATCTGTAACTGTGGTTAGTAGTGCAGTGCTTATCTGTAATCTGTGGTTAGTAGTGCAGTGCTTATTCTGTTGTTGTTGTTAGGTGCCGTCAGGTCAATTGCAACCCATTGCGACCCTGTATAGGGTTTCCAAGAAGCAGCTGGTGAGCTTGAACCACCGACCTTGCAGTTCAAATGCTTTGCAGGCTGATGCATTAGCCCACAGTGCCACACCAGGACCTCAGTGCTTATTCTACAACACCATAAATAAGAAGTCAAAGATCTGAACAGAAAATGTCAAAGTGCAGCTCAAGAAAACAAAATAAAGTATTATAATGAAATGTGCAGAGATATGAAGTTAGAAAAACAAAAAGGAAGAACACACTCAACATTCCTCAAGCTGAGGGAATTGAAGAAAAAAATCAAGTTTCAACTTGCAATATTGAAGGATTCTATAAGCAAAATATTGAATGATATGGAAATCATAAAAAGATGATAGAAGGGATACACAGAGTCACTATACCAAAAAGCAATGTTCAATGTTCAAACATTTTAACAGGTGACATATGATCAAGAACTAAAGATAATGAAGGAAGAAGTCCAAACAGCACTGAAGGCTCTGGTAAAAAATAAGGTTACAGAAAGTGATGGAATAAAAATGGAAATCTTTCAACAAACTGATGCAACCCTGGAAGTACTCACTTATCTATGCCACGAAATTTGGAAAAGATTCATACTTGTGTCCATTTCAAAGAAAGAGATCCAACACAATGTTAAAATCATCAAACAATATCATTAATGTCAAATACAAGTAAAAGTTTGCTGGAGATCATTTAAAAACAGTGCAACAGTAGATTGATAGAGAACTGCCAGAAATTCAAGCATAATTCAGATGAGGACTTGGAACTAGAGATATCATTGCTGATGTCAGATGGATCTTGGCTGAAAGTAGAAAGATGTTTACTTGTGTTTTATTGTCTATACAAAGATATTTGACTCTGTGGATCATAAGAAATTATGGCTAACATTTCAAAGAAATGATACTCCAGAACACTTAATTGTGCTCATAACTGTGCTCATGAAGAAACTGTATATAGACAAATAGGCAGTGGTACCAACAGAACAAGGGGACACTGGTTTAAAATCAGGAAAAATGTGTGCCAAGGTTGAATCCGTTCATCATACTTACCCAATTTGTATGCTTAGCAAATAATCAGAGAAGCTGATTATATGGAGTAAAATGTGGTATCAGGATTCAAGGAAGGCTCATTAACAATCTGTGATATACAGGTGATACTACCTTGCTTTTTGAAAGCAAAGAGAACTTAAAATATTTATTGATGAAGATCAAAGACTGCAGCCTTCAGTGTGGATTGTAACACAATGTAAAGAAAACAAAAATACTCACAACTGGACCAACGAATAACATCATGATAAATAGAAAAAAGATGAAGTTGTTAATTACTTCATTTTTCTTAGATTCACAATCAGCCTTTATGGAAGTAGCAGGCAAGAAATCAAGCAATATTTTGCATTAGGTAACAGTGTTAAAGAGAAAAGGAATCAACTTGAGAACTAAGATGCGCCTGACCTAAGCCATGGTATTTTCAATGTGAAATTTGGACAATGAATTAGGTAGACTAATTCATTGTCCAAATTACCGTGTTGAAGAACAATATTGAAAATAACATAGATTGTCAGAAGTTTAAAAAAAAAAAAAAACATGTTTTGGAAAAAGTGCAGTCTGAATGCTCCTTAGAAGTCAGCATACCGAGACTTCTCTCTCAGACTTCAGACATGTTGTCATGAGGGACCAATCCCAGGAGAAGAGCTTCAGGCTTGGTAAAATGGAGAGTCATTGAAAAAAAGTAATAGATTGGCAGATGGATTGGCACAATGGCTGCAACAGTGGACTCAACTGTAACAATTCTGAGGATGGCAGAGAGCCAGACAGTGTTTTATTCTGTCTTCATGAGTCGTAACTGACTCTAAGTCACCTAACAACAACTACAACATAAAATTTGGAATCTAGTGCACATGCAGATATGTTGAAAAAACTTAACTCTGCTTTTAAAGCACTAAAGCAGTGATAGAGGATACTTGTTTGAATCTGGCTTTGTTCCAATAAAACTTTATTTTCCAAAACAGGCAGTGAGCCAAATTTGGCCCATGGACTCTAGTTTGCAGATTGCATTGAGTGGAAAGAGCATTAGCATTAGAATCAAGTTCATGGTGAGCAGATCTTAACCATGTTCCTGGCCAGGTATGTGACTTTAAGAAATCCCCTTTCCTTCTCTGGAGCACATAGAATTTGTTGAACAGTTCTATGTTGTTATAGTACAGTACTATTATTATTTTGGGTAACAGATAATGAGTTTCAAAGTAACAATTTAAACTCAGCCCTGTTTATTTTCACAGTTTATATTCTTAATGACAATTAGTCTTCAAGTAAAGGGTAGATTTATAACTAATGTTCCATAGCTGACAATCCATACATTTTTGTTAGTAGTAAGAGTTCTCTATGTATCCATCTTCTCTAGCCTGATACTTGTAGCTACTTTTAAGAATGGTTTGTCAAATTTTTTTTTTTTCTTGTTACCTGTAAGCTTGTTTTTGCATTTTGTTTAACCATTGGAATGACAGACTTTAAGGAAACACAGTTGCCTGCCTGCTGAAAACAAGATTAACCCAACCTCCCCACCCTCTGTAGAGCAACTCCCTTGGACTGGTTGACTGTTTTTCGTTATGACACTTACTTGGACTTTAACTCAGATATTTTACATTCAAGTTTTTAAGACATAGAACTTATATCGATAACTAAGGAAAGAAAAAGAACAGACATTCGGTAAGAAAACCATGGCAATGTCTGGAGCATGTTTAAATTTTCTGTCCAAAACTCACAGGCATTCCATGTGCATTAACAAACCTACTAGAATGTAAGTAGCCTAATTAGACTGCTAATTGTAAAACAGTTTCCCATGAAATGTCTTTAGACATCAGATTAAATGAAGGGCTGGAGAGAAAAAACAAAGACTTTCGTACTTGAGTAATATGTTGAGCCATGTGACTCGTATATAGTTGTAATTTCTTGAGTATCTACTCAAGAAATTATAAGGTTTTTGTTCATTTGCTTGTTTTGCCATTTGCTACTTGGTTTAGTTTAAAAAGAGTTATGGTTCATGAGAGTAGCCCTGGTGGTATGATGGATTAAGCACTCAGATGGATTAAGGTCAGTAGTTCAACCCAGTCTGTAGGAGAAAATATCTGGCTGTCTTCTCCAGTAAAGACTATAGCATAAGAAAACCCTTTTGTTGTTGTTTTTTTAGTACCTTCAAGTTGGTTCTGACTCATAGCAACCCTGCATAGGGTTTCCATGGAGTGACTGGTGGATTTGAACTGCTGATTTTCCACACTCATCTGTTAGTTTGTCGTACTGTGGTGGCTTGTGGGTTGCTGTGATTCTGAAAGCTATGCCACTGGTATTTTAAATACCAGAGGGTCACCCATGGTGGACAGGTTTCAGATGAGCTTCCAGACGAAGACAGACTAGGAAGAAGGAGTGATGAACTACTTCAGAATATTTAGTCATGGAAAAAATTCTGAATAGCAGAGAAACACTGTCAGATATAGTGCCAGAAAATGAGCCCCTCAGGTTGGAAGACACTCAAAATGTGACTGGGGAAGAACTGTGTCCTCAAAGTAGAGCTGACTGTGATAATGCAAAAGGAGTAAAGCCGGTGGGAGAAAAGTCCGCGGGACCTTCATTTGCTGATGGGGCACAACTCAAAATGAAGAGAAATCACTGTAAACATCCATTGAAAATCAGAGCATGGAATGTACGAATATGAATCTGGGAAAACTGGAAGTTGTCAAAAATGAAATGGAACGTATAAACATCAAAATCTTAGACATTAGTGAGCTGAAATGCACTGGTATTGGCTATTTTGAATCTGATCACCACATGGTTTACTATGGCGGGAATGACAAATTGAAGAAGAATGGTGTTGCATTCATTGTCAAAAAAAAAAACCATCCAGCTCAATCATGAGGTACAAGGCTGTCTGTGATAAGATAATATCTATGTGCCTACAGGGAAGCCCAGATAATACCATTATTCAAATTTATGCACCAACCCCTAAAGCCAGTGTCTGTCTCCAACCGGATTGGGACTTGGGGCACTTGCTTTGCATCTAAGATGCACCTTACTCACCCATACAACCCCCGAAAATGCCCAACCATCAGGACGGTACTTACAGTCCAATTTTCCCACCCTGGCTCATGCATGAGATTGCTTGGTTGCCACAGTTAGTCTGTTCTTAGTCCTTCACATCTCTCTCACTAATTCTCTTTGAACAGTCTTAAGTCTTTTTCTGAGTCTCGTTAGGAGGTGATCACCCTTGAGGAATAAGCCACCCAAACCAAGGTGGGACATGTCTCATTTTCCACCAAGGTTGCTTTCTAAGTAGGCAAAAAACCCAGACAAGCCCCCAAATTTGTAAGAAACTTTGTAAACACTAGTAGACACTCAAAAAATCCAATGTGTACTCATTTTAGTGAGAGTGAGGTTTTCTTTATTCTATTTTGCAAAATTGGGCATCCAACTCAGTAGACATGGGCAGATGACAGAACAAGTTTTAAAATGGATCACAGGTTCTAAAGAAGGCTGGGAAGACCTCAAAGAAGAGCCAAAAGAGGGAAGACCATTATCCTCAATGGGTGAATAAACAATACTGAAGTCCAGAAGCTGGTGGAAGAAGGCCATCAGTTACCATTGATGTGATAGCTACTGAAGTTGAGATCTCATATGGTTCAACATTTTCGACTTTAAGTAAACATCTTAACATCAGCAAGCTTTTGGTTCAATGGAATACCAAAAACACTTGAACAAAGGTCAGCTAGTTAAAAGAGCTGATCTTTCCATCAGTCTTCTAAGCAAAAGTAAAGTGAATGAAGACATTTGTGAGCAAATAGTAACCAGGAACAAATATTAGATGAACCAATATGACCCTGAGAGCAGGTCCCAATCAAAATAATGAAAGGAATGATTGTCTTTGAAAACTGAAAAAAATCTCCTGAGGCACACCAGTCGACTGTAGAGCTATTTTCTGGCAAGAGTATAGGGCAAGAAGGGTTTTTAAGAAATTTTGTGTGTACCACAGTCTTTGTAGCAGTGTGGTGATACCTATGGTTTTCTTTTCAAAATGTTTGCATGTATATAGCTTAAAATATATGTGTGATATTGTTGTTAAAAGGAGCTCTGGTAGCGTAGTGGTTATGAATCGGGCTGCGAACCTTAAGGTCAGCGGTTCGAAACTACCAGCCGCTCCGCGGGAGAAAGATGAGGCTTTCTACTCCCGTAAGGATTTACACCCTCGGAAACCCTGTACAGGGTCGCTATGGGTCGGAACCAACTCCACGGCACTTAACAACAACAACAACAACAACAACATTGTTGTTAAGTGATGTCAAGTCAGTTCTGACTCATAGTAACTTTGTATAGGATTTCCAAGGCTGTAAATTGTGTGGGAGCAGAAAGCCTCACCTTTCACCTTCTGAGCAGCTGTTGAGGTTGAACCACCAACCTTGTGACTAGTAATTCAGTGTTTATCCTACAAAGTCACTACATCCCACATGTGTGGCATAGTGAATTATTTAATATGGCTCTTTAGCTGTGTCTTCATATCTCTCAACAAAGTACTTTTTTCCTGATGGGTTTGGTTAAGAGAATGTGGAACAAGCTGCTGATAGTTACATGATTAACAGGATTCATTGTGATTGTAAAAGCTTAGAATTCTGATGTTTATAAAATGAGCCATCTCACAAGCAGGAGGGGGGATCTCACTATGATCAAAGAAGAGCCAGGAGTGGAATGCATCCTTTGTACTCTGAGATCCCTGTGCATTTAACACACTTGACTCAGGGACAGTAAACTGTGGCAGTGAAGGAATATCAGAGGAGGGGCAGAGGAGCAGCAGCAGTAGAAAAAGGAGCCAGTGCACCAGACAGTTGTGGGCTTACCCGTCCATGGAGCAAATAAAGTTGAGAGACTTAGCTCAGGAAGTTCCTAGTGGAGTTGGTATCCCCCAAGCACTTAATTGAAGCTCTAGTCTGCTGACTCACAGAAATTGAGTCAAGTGCCTCTGTACTGAGGTTTATAGAATAGAGGAATGTCCTTTTATGGCATTTATCTGAAGCCATAAAAGAGCTTTGCAATATTGTCTGACTATAGCTGAGGCTTGACCAAAAGGTCAAGGGCCAGAGAAAAGGCATGACTGAGAAGAAGCTGCCTGGCTGGAAGAATTATGCCCTGAGCACTTCTGACCGTGAATTATAACCTGTTAACTTCTCTAATAAATCCTATAGCTGTGAGTATGGTGTCTGAGTTCTGTGTGGCCATTGCAATGAATCATCGAACTCAGATGAGAAATAGAAAATGCTTTGGGAGGAATAGTTGATGTCTTTTTTTTTTTTTTTTAAACAGGATAGGAAACAAGGAAATCGATTATGTTGAAATGCATCTATCCAAATATTACAAACATGTTTGTGACCTAGTAATACATATGCTTGTTTTTCTAATGTGTTAATCAAGTTTCACCTTTAGTAATTACCATAGATACTTGGTATGGTATTGTAGGATAAGCATCTGACTACAAACCACAAGGTCGGTAGTTCAAACCTACAAGCCATTCCTCAGAAAACCTACATAGGTCGACTGCTATGAGTCAGAACTGACTCCACAGCAGTTAACAACAACAACAATTACCATAATTTCAAATGAATGAAGAGTATAGACAATATTTTGAGTAATATGTGTTTATATCTGCAACTTCTATTGGTTGCAAAGTTAGGTACTCTTTATACTGTTTATGTACTGTGGCTGCCTACATTCACAACTGAAGTGAATATGCTATATTTTGGGTTGAGACTAGCAAATCATATTTTTAAACTTGAAAAAATAATCATGATCATAAGCTATAGATTAAAATGATTTTTATGGGAATCTTAACTCTTGCTGGTAGCGAGTAGGGAGGATTGAATTAGATGAACTTACAGCTTTAAAAAATAATATGTGTTTACTATATTTTATGCTCTGTGATTCTCAAAGAAAGGCACACTAGTGATGCAGTGACTAACATGCAAGACACTTAACTTCACTGAATCCTAAATATGTGGTTTGTCAAATTAGAATAGGGCAGCGCTGTCTTGCATCTCTAGTTCTGTTGTCAGGATGGAATGTAAGGGCTTTGTAATTAAATTTTTAAAGAAAATATTCTGCATGGAAAAGGTGATGTTTTTGTTGTGATAATTATTGCTAAAACTAATAACTCTTACATTCTCAATGTTTCCCTATCTTTATCCATTTTTAGCATACATTCTTTGTCACATCTTTATAGTAGCAATTTGAGGGACTTTTCTTTTTACAGAGTTTTTCCATTTATTTTCAATGCTATAGAGGTATCATAAGTCAGCATGCAAATGACACTTACTAAAAATCCTTGAACACCTAACTTATGACAGATAAGGTAGACACATAGAGGATTATTGTGGATTGTGCCTTTGTCTGGAAATATTTAAAGGGATTTTCATAATATCTTGAATTCCTGTCTCATCTATAAATTAAAGACTAAATACAATGACCACATCCTTTGTTCAAAGACTTTTTCATAGGTTTAATAACTATGATTGGTACTTGGAGTGGAATCCATAAGAGAAAGACTCAAATACATATATATATATATTTGAAAGCAGAGAATATCAGAAGGATGTTTACCTGTGCTTTATTGACTACGCAAAGGCTTTCGATTGTGTGGATCATGACAAGCTATGGACAACA
>NW_006408798.1:291465-297828 GCF_000296735.1 Chrysochloris asiatica | reverse complement strand
ATATATATTTGGTAGAAAATTCTGGCAGGTCTGGGCAAGAGTAAAGAAAATCAAAAGCGAAACTTATTTGTTCTTTTATATAAAGTCACTTTATGGCCATTTGAAGACTTCTTTGGTGAAATGTATATTCAGGTCTTTTGACTTATTTGATTTTTGTTGCTAAGTCATAGTAGTTCTTTGCATATTATGCATATTAAATCTTTATCAGATTTGTTGTTGCTCTTGTTAAGTGCTGTTAAGTCAGTTCCGACTCATAGTGACTCTGTATAGGGTTTCTGAGGAGCGGCTTGTGAGTTTGAATTGTTGACTTTATGGTTGAAACCGACCTTATGTCTAGTGCTTAACTTATACCATCACACCAAGATACAAGGTCTCACAAGTTTTCTCCGTATCTGTAGGTTGCTCATTACATTGTTTGTAAAGTCCTTTGATAAAAGTTTAAAATTTGTAGTTTCTCAAAAAGTTAAACATATAATTAATCTATGACTCACATATTTCATTTGTAGTAATATACCCAAAGGATCAAAAATAGTGATTCAAAGTTCAACAATAGTGTTAATTGCAGCATTATTCAAAATAGCCATAAAATGGAAGTAATCCATTATGCATCAATATATGAATGGATAAACAAACTGTGGTAAATCCATACAAGGGAATACTATTCAACTATAAAAATGGATGTGTTTCTGATGAAGGCTACCTCATGGATGGCACTGGAAAATTATGCTAAGTGAGTCAAGCTTTAGTATAGGCACTTGACTGCTAACTCAAAAAGTTCAAACTAAACAGCTCTGTCTTTGGGAACCCTATATAGGCTTCCTGTGAGTCAGAACCAACTTGACAGCCCTTAACATAAAAAACAACACTTATATGATATATATGGGGGGAAGGGTGAAAATGGGGAGCTATTCTTTAAAAGAGAGTTTGTCTTTAGGATGATGAAATTTATTTTTAACTAGATAGAGCGTTGCATAACATTGTGAATGTAATTAGTAATGCCACTGAATTGTACAATTAAAAACAATTGGAATGATAAACTATATGTTACATAGGAGATCTGGTAGCATAGTGGTTATGAGTTGGGTTGCTAACCTCAAGGTCAGCAGTTTGAAATTCCCAGTGGTTCCATGGTAGAAAGATGAGACTTTCTTCTTCCATAAAGATTTACAGCCTCAGAAACCCTATGCAAGGTTGTTATGAATTGGAACTAACTTCATGGCACATAAACACCATGACATGTTATATGTATTTTGCCAAAATTAAAAATATGATAAGAAAAGTAACTTTAAACTTAAATCACACACAAAAGATAATAAACCTTAACACCAATAAGACTGGGAGCTAAGATGGCATACATGTCAAGTGTGTGAACCTTGTCAGATGCAAGCAGGAAGAAGGTAAAGGAGATGAGTGTTCATAGGAAGTAAAATGAGGGCAGGTATGGTACATCCCATAGGAGGAGTGTTGTTATGATAGCTGAATCAAGGTAGGCAATCCTAAAGCATAAATATATATGTATACACACATATATATACATATACATTATCTCAAATCTCTGTAATTACACACTAATATTAGTAATACTAATAAGAGTAGCTTAGGTGAAATGCAAACTATTGCTAAATACACAATCTCATTTATTATTTTTTTTTCCTTTTAAATCTGTGGCTTAGATAGGGATTATTAGTCTTTTTATATGGATGAAGAAACTGAAACTCAGAAAGAATAAGTGATGGGTCTCAGGTTGTAGAGTTGGTGATGTTTGAGTTGGGATTCAACTGATATAAGAGTGTTTCAAAAGTTAAAGAAAAAGGTTTGTGGAAATATGGAATTGAAAGTTACTGAAGTTTTCAAGGAACTCTTTGAACCCCTCTGAGTTCAGGACCCATTCTACTCTCTACTCAGGATCATAGAGTCTCAATATTTTTAGCATCTTAAAGTCCACTTTAATTTAAGGACTGATCCTATGTTTGATTAATTAGTTATAGTCCTGATCCTACATTGAATTAATTCGTTATAGTCCGTTGTTTTATACTCTGAGGAAAATGAAAATAATAAATCAGTTATTTTAACCAATGAGAAACAGCAATATTTTACTATCCTCTTTCTCTCTCTCTCTCTCTCACACACACACACACACACAATTCATTATTCTAAAATACAAGAATCATTCTAGTACCTTGTTTCATTTCTTCTACTTCATAATTTTTTTTTTGATGCTTTATTGTGAATTATGTGATAGTTTACATGGGAGAACATTAGCTTCATATTGATCCATCGTATATCATTTCCTTGCTATGGTTACAATCACCTCCATTGGTCATCAACACACAGCCCCTCTCCCTTTCTGGTTCCAAAGTTCCCAGCTACTCCATCTCCCCACGTCATCGTCTCTGTCTCTGCCTCCATCTCTGGCATCACTGCTTCTCTGGGTAGGGTTCCCTTCTCTGCTCTTCTCCCTTGATGGTCCCAGGGACCTCTGTTCCAAGACTGCAAAGTTAATCACTCCCCTCCCTTTGCCGCAAATGTCTACCTTTACGTTTCCAGCCCTTACAATCAGTCCTGATAATAATTATTCACTACTTCATAAATTTTTAGACTAGTAAAATGAAATACAAAATAATAAAAGAAAAATTTCTATTCCATTTTTCTTCAGAGGAAGGACTAGTGACAGGATGCTTAAGTCCTAGCTTTAAAATGACTCACCATGTGACTTTATTCTTTCTGTGCCTCACTTACAACATCTGTATCATCTGAACAGAGGGAAGTGGAGGCAATGACCTCCTTTCTTCTCAAAAGTTCTGTATTACTCTAATGAGCTATTTGGACATGACTTGGTATCTAAGCAAAAGCACAAATTAAGTGACTTCTGGAAGCTTTTCATCCTCTTCTAATTTTTCAGTGAGAAATGCTTGGGAATGTCGTGTTTACTGAGCCTTCTTCGAAGGTGTTAACTATTCCTACTTTTCTAGGACCATGTCAGATATTCACATGACTCAGTCAAAAGTAGCTTGAGAACCCTAATCTATTCTCCAGGAAAATTTGTTTTACCACAGTAAACTTTCAATCCAATTAATAGAAGGTGTTCTCTCCTGATTCCTGTGCAGAGCCACCCAGAGATCTTATGCAATTGTTGCTTCATTCCTTACTCCTCTACTTTCACGAATTATATAAGTTCCTTCAATTTTATTGGGCCGTAGATTCTGGATCATTCACTGAATGGATTATTGTTCTAATATATGAGCTAATGTGATATAAAGATCTGGTGAATAAAGGTGAAAAGGCTGATAGCATCTTAATCACAAGCAATCAAATCAAACTCAATTGATATTAACTTCAATGTTGTGATGAATTGGATTCTGTGTATGTTTTCCCACATTCCTCACTAAAATGAAATGCATGTGAGAGGAATGTAAGAGACAGTGCTTTGGTGTTTGAGTCAGGAAGCCTGAGTCTGGTCATAGTTTTGCAACTTGCTAGTTATATTAAACTCATACTAGCCACAGTAATTACCTATGTCTCAGCCACCTCCATCTAGAGAGTGGGACTTATGATGCATCCATTGTCAATTTCACAGTGCATTGGGAGGATCAAATAGATAATGTTTTATCTTGGGGTAATGCCAGATACAGCCTGGTTGACCTCAGTGGGATTTAATGACAGGGAGGACCTGAAACCTAGAACTCCATCCACTCACTGAGATGGGAGAGTGGTGGGCAGGAAAGTATTTCACTGAATATAATGGTAGTGGTGGCAGTTGTGTGCCACTGAGTCGGCTCTGGCTCATTTTGATCCTATATAATGTTTCTGATGCTAGTAAATCTTCACAGGAGCAGAAAGCCTCATCTTTTTCCCACGGAGCATATGGTAGGCTAAACTACTGACCTTGTAGTTATTAGCCCAGCTCATGAGCCACGATGCTTTCATGGCTCCTTAGCCAAAGATGGTACAATTCAATAACTATGAGAAGGATATTTTGAGTGGTATGTGGTATTGAGGAAAGTTGAGTATCTGACCACTTATGCATGTGGATTTTGCATTTGAACATATCTGTTTAAAAATTTTCAGTTATTAGAGAATACAGAAGATGCTATTTATGTATGCATAATACCTTCGAGATGATATATGTTGTTGTTAAGTGCCTTGAGTTGGTTCTGACTCATAGCAGAGTGGCTGGTGAGTTTAAAATGCAGACTTTGTGATTCAAACAAATCGAGTGGACCAGTGCTTTATCACATAGCCACACACCAGTACTCATACATATATATAATTTAGCAAGCTCCTGGACACATACATTTGCATAAGGAACTAGTATTGCTGTTATTAAATTGTCAATGTTAAGAGAAGTTAACATTCAATTTTGTGGACACTGGTTCCTCATAGAGGAAACTAAGCAGGATGGCACAGATCTGAGAAAACATTACTTGAACATCAACTTGAGCATAAAAGATCAGAGAACTCTATGCTCAAGTAGCTGAACTCCACCTAATGTTCTAGGGCCAGGCGCTAGGCTATAAAAACAGGAGGGGAAAGCAAGGCAAATGCTCAGGTATTCATTCAGATCATTTGCATATTGGACCAAACAGAAGTCAGTTTAGTAGCACTGGTTCCAAGAAGTGAAACAGCATTTTAAGGGGAGTGCCTCACAGAGATTCCTGGAGCACTAAATTGGGATTGACCCTAAATTAGAATTCTAAAACCTCTCAGAGCTAATAAAAGAACAAAACAACAGAAAGCCAGCTAAGCTAGGTGAAAAGTCTTTAAAGATCCTTTAAAAACTGCAAAATGCTGAACTTAGGTAAGAAAATATTAGTGTTTCAGGAGGAATGTGGAATCAGCATCTTCCCTGGAGAAAGGAGCTATGTCAGTGTTGTCGCCATCTAAGCACCTGCAAGGAAGTATCTAAGCACTCACATAGGCAGATAGCAGTAATGGGAGTAAATTTCTGAGGCACCAATGTTGGTTTACCTCTATGGTAATGTCAGTGCCTCAGCCTGGTGAGGGATGCTTGTGCTCTATTATCTTCAAGGGAAGGAGTCCCAATGACACTGTAGGATTAGCACTGGACTGCTAACCACAAGTTTGGTGTTTTAAACCCAGTAGCCACTCCTCTTGAGAAAGATGAGGTTTTCTGCCCTGTTAATGATTTACAGCCTCAGAAATGATCACAATGAATCAGAATCAGAATGGCAATGGGTTAGACTTTTGGTTTTTCTTCAAGGAAATATTGGCTTAGACAGGAAAGAGTGGCAGTTAATTATGACACACATAGAGGCACTGACATGTACTTGCCCCATTATTGGTACACCAGAGAGAATTTTAGTTTTCACGAGGTACAACTCCTTTATTTTGCAGATGAGGATATATTGGTGCAGTGGAAAGGAATTTTGATCTTGGCTCTTCTTAGCGGTGCGACTTCCTACAAGCTATATAAACTTCCAAAACCATATTCTTATAAGATGAAAGAGAAGACAATTGCATCAATATATGTTTCAATTGTTGTGTTTATTATATATTATATGTGAAAACACTTGTAAATGGCAAAGTATAACATGCAAATAAATGGCTAAACTGTTGATAAGATTCTGAAGTGATCCTAAATCTAGACTAGAAGATGAATTGTATTCGTGGTCCTGGGATTATATTGACTCATATATCAACTTTCTGCCTTCCGAAGTTCCATTACAAGTGTAAATCCTTGCCTTTTTCAGTTAATTTCCTTAGAAGTGTTCTAAAATTTTATGTAAGAAACAATCAACTGGAGAACGTATTAAAATGGAGTTTCTATGGTCTCTGTGAGGTGCAAATGCTTTATACTTTCTACTAAACTCATGATTAAGTGTTGGAATCTACCTAGCAGTGCCTCAAAAAAGGGCTGAAGTTCTGTTTCTCTAAAGATAACAGTCAAGACAATCCTGTGTTGTTGTTGTTGTTAGATATAATCGAGTCTGTTCTGACCCATAGTGACCCTATGCACAACAAAAGGAAACATTGTCTAGTCTTCCGACATCCTCCTAACTGCTGCTATATTTGAGCCCATTACTACTGCCACAGAGTCAATCCATCTCATTGGGGGGTCTTACTCTTTTTTTGACCCTCTACTTTACCAAGCATGATTTCCTTCTCCAGTGACTGGTCCCAAAATATGAGAGATGAAATCTGCCTATCTTGGCTTCTAAGGAGCATTCTGGTTGCACTTCTTCCAATACAGATTTGTTTGTTCTTCTGGCAGTCCATGGAACCTTTAATATTCTCCAACACTGTACGTAACTCAAATAAATCAGTCCTTCTAGGGTCTTTCTTATTCATTGTCTACTTTCACATACGTTTGAGGCTATCGAAAATAACATGACTTGGCTAAGG
>NW_006408798.1:282796-291365 GCF_000296735.1 Chrysochloris asiatica | reverse complement strand
ATATATATATATATAAAGGAGCTCTGGTAGCGTAGTGGTTACGAATCGGGCTGTGAGCCGCAAGGTCAGCAGTTCGAAACTACCAGATGTTCCGCGGGAGAAAGATGAGGCGGTCTGCGTCCGTAAAGATTTACAGCCTCGGAAACCCTGTGTAGGGTCGCTATGAGTTGGAACCGACTCCACGGCACTTAACAACAACAACAACAACAAATATATATATATATAATTTAGCTTAGTCCTCAAAATGACATTTTTTGCCATTGAACACTTTAAAGTGGACTTGTGCAGTAGTAGATTTGCTTAATGCAATATGTCATTTGATTTCTTGACTGCTGTTTCCATGATTGTTGATGGTGGACCCAAACAAAATGAAGTCTTTGACAACTTCTTTTCTCTATTTATCATGATGTTATTTGTTGCTCCAGTGGTAAGGATTTTTGTTTTCTGTACAGTGAGGAGCAACACATACCAAAGGCTGTGATTTTTGTTCTTCATCAGTGAGAACAATGTACTCTATAACATAGGCATGGTCATACATTGGAATCAACTACATGGCAATAGGTTCGATTTTGTGTTTGGCATTCCCAGATAGACTTTGATTTAGTAAGTCTAGATTAGGAGTTCATATGTGGTTCTATTAGCTAATCACTGGACTGTAAGATCAGTTTGAACCTCAAGGTCAGCTGTTCAAACTCATCAGCTGCCCCTTGGAAACCCTATACATGGTAGCCATGAGTCAGAAAAAAATTGATGGTACTTAACAACAATAACAACACGTTAGGGCCCAGGATTCTAACACTGGTTGATCATTGGCTTCAATTAGAGAAGTATGAGCTTAAATTGGACTGATAAGCTGATTTGTCACTAAATGCTTGGATGCACATAATACAACATAGGAGTCCAAGGCTAAGAGTTTGGAGAATTTATTCCTGGCTCAACCCAGTACCTAACATTAGATAAGAGTTCATTAAATATTTACATAATGAATGAATAACATAATTTGTACTGTGACTTTAAGTAAGTCCCTCTTCCCTTCCCTAAGCTTAATTTTCTCATCTCTAAAAGGAAGCTATTAAAGCAAATATACTCATATATCTTTTTAAGTTTTAAATGTCTTTTTCTTAGACCATTCTTTCTTTTGTGCTATAGAAACTAGCAGCTCCTAGAAAGTTATTTAAGCATTTGCATATCTTTCCTTATTCTTTCCAGCAAAGGACTTTCACTAATATAATTAAATTGTCAAATTGACAACCTTTTAAGGTGAGCTAAAGGATTTTTTGATGCCTTTGAGTTGTGGTGTTGGAGGAGAATACTGAGGGTGCCATGGACTGCCAAAAGAACCAATAGATCTGTTTTGGAAGAAGTGCAGCCAGAGTGCTCCTTGGAGGCCAGGATGGCTAAGCTTCGTCTCTCCTACTTTGGACATGTAGTCCGGAGGAAACAATCGTTGGAGAAGGATGTCATGCTGGGTAGGGTGGAGGGTCAGAGAAAAAGAGGAAGACCTCCAACGAGATGGATCGGCCAGGTGGCGTCATTGATGGACTCGGGGGTGGCAGCGGTGGTGAGGTTGGCCCAGGATCGAACATTGTTTCGTTCTGCTGTGCATGGAGTCGCTATGAGTCGGTTCCGACTCGATGGCACCTGACAACAACAACAACAAAGGATTTTTTAGGGTGATTAATTTCATTTTGAATTAATTTCTTAAGATATGACACCTAATTTTTAGGAATTTTGAGATAACATGTTAATCATTTTTATATCTTTGCCATGTTATTAACAAATGAGTAGTTTCTATCCCATGTCAATCTGCAGCTCTGAGATTTGGCAACTGAATTCATTTTTAATAATATCAAAGACCAAGAAGAAAGAAGAGATTTAGAAATCACTTGAATCATCTTATTAAATTGCTGTCTAAATCCACATCCTTATATCTTCTATCTGGACTATTGCAATAGTTTTCAAAGGTTTTTTATTTTTTTTCTCCTTTGCTCTCCATTCCAGTCAATCTTTTATTCTGCTTTCATGGTTCTTTTATTTTAGCCTTTTATTGAGAATTGAGTGAAAGTGACCCAGCAGATCATCTGTTTTACATTCAACAAATCACATACTTAGTTTCATTTCAATGATTGCAATCCCTTTTATGCAACATCAGCTATACCTTTTTCTCCCTGAAAATCTTGTTTCCAGTCAATCTTATTTCCCAGCTCTTCTGAATTTTGTTCTTACGTAAATTAAATGCTGCCTTTGATCTTGAATTGTTTACCACTCCATTATCTGCATACTTCACTAGTGATGCTCTTCCCCTTATATAATTACCTACTGCTTAGCTGAAAATTGAGCCATGAGAGTGAATTTAGTTTCAGATCTGTAGGATGATCAAAGGCCATAGTCTCTGTTCCTCCAGTTTTTTTTTTTTTTTCTATTCAATAAACCTGGCATTTAAAAAAAATTTGAGATTTTTTTCCATATTTTTTCCCACTCTATCCAAGACCTAATGTGATCCTTTTCAGAACAATCGGTAGTGGTAGTTAGGCACCATTTAGTTTTTCTGATCTCAGAATTGTGGAGACTGATATTTACATGTTTCATTAGTCCATTGTACTAATTAATTCCAAATCTGTTCAATTTCATCACTTTTTGTTCTTCCACAGAGGGAGGGGTCAATAGATGTACCTAAAAGACCACTACAGAGCTTTAAAGATCTCAGGTACTACTTACAAAAGCAGAATATAGAACACTGTATTTTTGGACTCTGTTAAGCCAATTGATCATGGTAGATTTGAGACTACAGTTCGGAGTACCCAGGCCAAGCAACTAATTTCCTCATGGTGTTGGGTAATGTCTAAGACAATTTCATAACTTTAGCTTCTATGTGGTCCACCACATTCATGGATACATTTAAAGCAAAGGTAAATACCCATGTACAAAAATTCTATGTTAAACCTTAATATATTTGTAGACATACTCCCACTCTTGTCCCATATCTGTTCAGCCTGTGTATCAGTACATGCATGTACCCACACACTACTGTTATTACAAGATTGCATATATAACACTATTTACTTATATTCCATTTAACACTTGCACACCTCCTTGTGTCTTCTACTACCTTCATCATTCTTCTGCCAAACTCCATGGTATATATTGCATTCCCTAACACCAAAGTTAACATGTGTCTACCCTCTAGGCACTGCCACTTGTCTGTCAGTTTGTTGTACTGTGGTGGCTTTCATGTTACTGTAAAGCTGGAAACTATGCCACCTGTATTTTAAATACCAGAAGGGTCACCCATGGTGGACAGGTTTCAGTTGAGCTTGCAGACTAAGACAGACATGGAAGAAGGAGAAGTGTGTTATTTCTGAATTAACCACTGAAAACCTTAGGAATAGCAGTGAAAAAATGCCAGATAACACCAGAATATTAAATCTTGAAACATGATGAACAGAACCAGAATATTGTCAGATATAGTGACAGAAGATGAGCCCCTCAGGTTGGAAGGCATTCAAAATACAACTAGGGAAGTTTTGTCTCCTCAAAGTGAAGTTGACCATGATGACACAAATGGAGTAAAGCTTTTGGGACCTTCATTTGCTGATGGGGGACAACAAAAAACAAGGAGGCATAACTGCACACACCCATTAATAACTGGAGCATGGAATACATGAAGTATGAATCTAGGAATATTGGAAGTTGTCAACAATGAAATGGAATAGGTAAACATCTATATCCTAGCTATACAGGATCACTATGAGTCAGAATCAACTCAACAGCACTTAACAACAGCAGCAACAACAACGGCAGCAACAAGCTGAAATGGACTGGTATTGGCCATTCTGAATCTGACAACACATGATTCTCTATGCCAGGAATGACAAATTGAAGGAATGGCATCCCATTCTTCATCATTTTGCCTCTCTTGTTAGATTTATTCCTAAATATTGATTGCATCTTTTGGGTGGTATTGTAAATGACATTGTTTTCTTGATTTTCTTATCAAAGTTCTCTGTATTAGTATTAAGGAATCCAACTGATTTTTTTAAAAGAGTTTTTTTTTTATTATGAATTGAGTGAAAGTTTACAAGGCAGATCATCAGTTTAACATTAAACAAATCATATAATTTGTTTAATAATGATGATTACAATCCCCTCCATCTACCATCAGTTAACAGTATTTCTCTCTATTCATTTTAGCTCTTTAAAACAAACAAATAAACAAAACAACAGTCAGACATATATAATATAATGATTTTAAGCACCTTAGCACACATTCTGCAAGCTTGCATTCTGGTCTCCAGCTCTCATTTCCCTTCTTTCCAGTCCTCAGTTGCTCCCTCTCTCCATGTCCCCATCTCTGCCTCCATCTCTGGTGTCGCTGATTCTCTGGATAAGGTCACACATTCTGCTTGTGCTCTTCTCCCTTGATGGTCCTAGGGTCCACTGTCTCTGCACTGTAAGATTAACTACTCCCTAGTTTTTATTACAAAACTTCTACCTTTTCTATCGTGACAGTTGCAATTAGTCATGATAACAATTACTCACTATTGAATCATAAGAACCTTATCCCCATCTCTTCTTACCAGACCCATCTAGACAAGATGAAAACTATCTTTCCCCAGACACTCTTAAACTACAATCCCTCTTGAAACTTTGTAAGTCCGTCACTTTGTGCCATTATTGCCCCCTCATTTTAGATAGCCAATGTCTAAGTTGCCCATCTCTGTCTACCCTGTATACAGAGAGGATAACCATGATACTTGATATGAAGACTCCTTCCCTCTATGTTAGCATCTTAAGCTACTGCCTCCATGAATATAGATCAGGTTCATCAAATTGTAGCAATTTACCTTTGTAAATTGTAAATACTGTTTTCCAAAGTGGTTGGACCATTTTGCATTCCCCCCAGCAGTGTAGGAGGGTCGCAGTCTCTCCACATCCTCACCAGCATATTGAAGGATCTTGTTTTATTATCCATTCTGCCACTCTTTCAGGGTTTTATGTATGTATTCCCATTGCCTTCTTGCCTGCATGGTTTCTGCTAAGAGATCTGAACTTGATCTGATTTCCTTATCTTTGTATGTAGCACTTCTCTTTTCCCTAGCTGCTTTCAAGAGTCTCTCCTTGTCTTTGATTTTGGAGAGCTTGATTATTATATGCCTTGGTAACTTTCTGGGGTCCGTTGAACTTCTTGAATGCTTATCTTTCACTTAGAAGGATCTTAGGGAAATATTCTTCCAGCAGCTCTTCAACTATCTCCTCTGTGGACTTGTGTGAATCTTACTGTTTTGGAATGCCAATACTTCTTAATTTATTCCTCTTCATGTTGTTCAACATGAATTTTATACCTTCTTCAGATTTTTTAAAATCTTTTTCTTCTGCTTGCTTTTCTATCTTAGTAGTATTGAGAGATTGGTTTCCAGCTCACTATTTCTGGCTTCCATCTCTTCAGTTCTACTCTTTTGCCTTTTCAGTGTATTGTCTATTTCTGGTATTCTATTATTAAACAGTTGGACCTCTTTTTGTAGGTTGCAAATTCTTTCCAATGCTGTATAT
This sequence comes from Chrysochloris asiatica, assembly GCF_000296735.1. NCBI lineage: Eukaryota > Metazoa > Chordata > Mammalia > Afrosoricida > Chrysochloridae > Chrysochloris > Chrysochloris asiatica. The sequence goes on along the minus strand of NW_006408798.1, from coordinate 285,815 downwards.
GTCTTACTTACTTGTTCCTGTAGTGCTTTCCTGACTTTTTCCTTATTCTTCTCAACTCCTCTGTGAAGTGTTTTGATACATTTCATAATCATTTTTCTGAATTCCTTTTCAGGCATTTCCAAAGCCTGCCCTCCTTCCAATATGAAGTCAAGGTCTACCTCCATCTCATTTGTCCCAGTCACTTTATCAGTCTGTATGGTGAGCACATACTCTGAAAAGCTTGATTATATGAAGAAAAATGTGACATCAGGATTGGAGGAAGACTCATTAATAACCTGTGATATGCAGATGATACAACCTTGCTTGGTGAAAGTGAAGAGCACTTAAAATATTTACTGATGAAGATCAAAGGCAAAATCCTTTGGTATGGGTTGTACCTCAGTGTAAACAAGACAAAAATTCTCATCACTGGACCAAGGAACAACATCCATATAAATGGAGAAAGACCAAAGTTGCCAAAGATTTAATTTGTCTTGGATCAACCATCAATGCTCTTGGAAGCAACAGTCAAGAAATAAAATGACATACTGCATTAGGCAAATTTGCTGCACAAGACCACTTTAAAGTTTTCAAGAGCAAAGATGTCAGTTTGAGGACTAAGGTGCGCCTGACTCAAGCCGTAGTATTTTCAATAACCTAATATGCATGTGAAAATTGGACAGTGATTAAGGAAGACCATAGAACAATTGATGCATTTGAGTTATGGTGTTGTTGGAGAATATTAAAAGTACCAAGGACTGCCAATGTTGGAAAAAGTACATCAAGAATGTTCCCTAGAAGCCAGGATGGCCAGAGTGAGTCCCTCATACTTTGGACATATTGTCAGGAGGAACCAGCCACTGGAGAAGGATACCATGTCAGGTTAAATGTACTGTCAGAGAAAAAAGGAAGTCTCTCCAGTGAGATGCACAGTAGCAGCAGAAATGGGCTCAAACATAGCAATGATTGGTGGGTTGCAGTTGGACTGGGCAGTATTTTATTTTGCTGTGCATAGGGATGCTATGATGCAGTACTGACTCAATGGCACCTAACAATGACAACAACAAATGAACAGATGGAACATCAACTGAGATATCTCAACAAACAGATGCAATACAGAGAGTACTCATTTTTCTATGTCAAGAAGTTTGGAAGACAACTCCTGGCCCAATAAAAACCCTATGCCATGGAGTCAGTTTCAACTCATAGCAACCCGGTATAGGGTTTCCAATACTGTAAATCATTATAGGAGCAGACAGCCAAGGAGTGACTAGTAGGTTTGAATGGCTAACCTTGCAATTATCACCTCAATGTCTACTCTACAGTGCTAATAGGGATGCTTAATTGACTAGGATATATTCGTATACATGCCCATTCCAAAGAAAGGGAATCTATATAGGATATTGTTTTGGTTGGAATAAGTCAATCACGTAAGGACAAATATAGTGAGACAACTACTATTAAATGTCAAGTAAAGGTTTACACACAGAAAAAAGCTTTTATTTTTAATTTTTAAGGTTATGGTTAGGGTTAGTGTTAGTGTCAGGAATAAGGGCTAGGCTTGGACTATAAGTAAGACTTGACCTAGTTTTTAGGATTACAGTTAGGCTTATTTTTATAAATTTACTTTTTTTTTTCTTGATATCTACTTGATTTCCTCTTCATTTGGAAATACTGTTACTATGTTATTCTCTCATTTAAATTTATGATTTGTTCTTGTTGCAACTGTTTATCTGGTTCTGTGTCTTCAGTTTTGTAGGTTTGTTTCATGCAGTGTAGTGAATTATTTCATATTCTTCTTCCAGTTTTGTCTTTGTAACTCGTTTCCTGCTATGTTACGTAAGAAAAAAGTAGGAGAGGATACTGATAGGAAGACATGATTCAGTTGTGGATGTTAAAAGAGATAATTTTAATTGTTGAAACTTGGAACTCTCAGTGGTTTTTAAATGAGCCATCTCAAAAGCAGCAGGAAGTGTCTCACTACTGTCAAAGAGGAAGAACCAGGAATGGAGCTTGTCCTTTGAACCTTGAGATCCCTGCACATTGAACCTCCTCAACCCAGTGACAGAAAACTGTGACACTGGAGGAGTGGCAGTGAAGCAACAGCAGCAGAACCATGAACCAGACACAGAAGCATGAGACAGGGCAGTGGGCTTTCCAGTCCACAGAGCAAGTAAGCTGAGTGACTTCAGGCAGGAGGCTTAATTGTAGAGTGGTGTGCCTCCAAGCATTTAAGTGGTAGAATTAAGTTTGCTGACCCATAAAGCTAGAGCTGAGTTCCTTCAGGTTGAAGCTTTTGATGGGTTAGTGTGTCCAGTGAGAATTTATCATCAGTTAACTGGGAAACTGTGCCCGGGCATTTTCTGATCCTATATTGTAACCTGTTAACATCCCTAATAAACCCCATACTTGTGAGTATTTTCTGTGAGTATTTGTGTGGCCATTGCAATGAATTATCCAAACCAACAGATAAGTAGAGAGCTCTATGGGAAGTATGTCTCCTGTTTCATTTTTCTCCCCCAGAATAACGTCTAGATCTGGATTGAGTACTGAATGATCTTGTCATGCTTGTTATTCTCATGTTGCTCTTGTTTGTTCTTGCTTCAAAGAACTCCACTTAGTAAGTTTTATAAAGTTGGTCTGGTTTTTACAAATTCTTTCTTTAAAATTTCTGTTAGTCAGAAAATGACCTAGTTTTACTGTCATCGTTAATGGACAATTTTACAAAGCATATAATTCTTGGTTTGCAATTTTTTTTTTCTTTCAGAATTTTATATATGCCATTCAACTGGCTTCTTGTTTGCATAGTTTCTGCTGAGAAATCAGAGTTTAGTCTTATGTATTTTCCAGAAAGAATGATTTTGTGAAAGATACCATGAATGATAAGAAAGGGGGTAAGTCATTAACTAGAGGTTAGAACCCTCGTAGTGTAGAGAGCTACACCTTTGGACTGTCAACTGCAGAGTCGGCAGCTCAAATTCATCAGTCACATCATAGGAGAAAGATGAGGCTTGCTCCTCCCATAAAGATTTACAGCCTC
>NW_006408798.1:272836-282571 GCF_000296735.1 Chrysochloris asiatica | reverse complement strand
GAAAAAAATTCCACTGTCTTTTCATTCAATTTCTGAAGCCCCCTTATACATTAACAGTGAGTTGCCCAAAATTCAAGTCTGATTCAGAAGAGACTATGGACTGAGGGATATCACTGTTGATATCAGATGGATCTTGACTAAAAGCAGAGAATACTAGAAAGATGTCCACTTACATGCAAAGATATTCAACTGTGTGGAACATAACAGACTATGTATGACATTTTCAAGAATGGGAAATCCAGGATATTTAATGATGCTCATAAAGAATTTATACATACACCAAGAGGCAATCATTCATGCTGAGCAAATAATCTAAGAATCTGGGCTCTATGAAGTACAATATGGCATCAGTATTTAAGGAAGGCTCATTAACAACCTATGATATGCAGATGACACAACCTTGCTTGCTGAAAGAGTAGAGGATTTGAAGCATATACTGATGAATTTCAAAGATTACAGCCTTTAATATAGAATACACCTCAACATACAAATAACACAAATCCTCTCAACTGGACCAAATCAGTCACATCATGATAAACACACATATAATTATATTCAAGGATTTCATTTTACTTGGATCCACAGTCAATGCCCATGGAAGCAGTAGTCAAGAATTCAAATAATCTATTGTGTTGGGAAAATCTGCAAAATATTTCATTACAGATTTTTTTGAAGGTCATCAGGGGTTCTTCTATAAACAAAGTTGTCACTTTGAGGCCTAGGATGTGCCTGATCCTAGCCATGATATTTGCAATCATTTCATATGCATGTGAAAGCTGGACAATACATAAGAAAGACTGATAAAGCATTGAGGTCTTTGAATTATGGAGTTATTGAAGATTACTAACCATATCATGGACTTCCAAAAGAGTGGATACATATAATATGAAAGTAGTACAGCCATAATGCTCCTTAGAAGTAAGGATGACAAGATTCATCTCACATACTTGGTTACATATTCAGGAAGGACTAGTCTCTGGCCATGTTTATTAAAATAGAGGGTCAGGGTAAAAGAGGAAGACGCTCAATGAGATGGATTGACACAGTGTCTTCAACAATGGGCTCAAATATAGCAACAAAGGTGAAAATGGTACAAGGTCAAGTAGTGATTTGTTCTGTTGTACATTGGGTCTCTATCTGTTGTAATTGACTCAGCAGCACCTAACAAGAACAACAATACAGATTATAAAATTTAATTATTGCCCTTTTTCTTATTATATGATCTTGAGTGAATTTCTTCCATGTTCTGTACATCAGTTTTCCTTATCTTCAATTCTAAAGGTAGTTCTGAATGCACCCAGTCTCTGGGTTGTTATTATTAGCTGCCAATGAATCAGCTCCAACTCACGGTGACCTTGTGTATAACAGAACAAAATGTTGCCTGGTCCTGAGCCATCTTTGCGATTGTTGCTATCTCTGAGTCTGTTATTTCATCGCTTGTGCTAATCCATTTCATTGACTTGTTTCTATAGTTTTCATTGTCTCTCTGCCTTTAAGTGATTGGTCTTTCTTAAAATGAAGTGACTGTTATTCAATAAAAGGTACATTCAGTCAAGCATCTTTGTTTATAGGCAACTATTTTTTTTTCCCTTTTTTATTTTAGACATTGTTCACATAAACTAAAATGCTCAAATATTAAAGATACAATTTTATGTATACATCTATGTGTGTCAAAACCATCTAATTCCAAGTATATTTCCTCAAAAGCTTCCTTGTACTTGCTCATTCACCCAATCCAAGTTGTCATTATTTTGACTTCTAACAACACTGATTTATGTATGTGTGTGTTTAAAAAAACATTTCTTAAATTTAAGGTAATCCTAGTCCTGATGTGGCATTGTGGGCTAATGTGTCAGGTTGCAAAGTCATTTGAACAGCATGGTCGGTGGTTCAAGCTCACCAGCTGCTCCTTGGAAACCCTATACAGGGTTGCAATCGACTCAATGGCACTTAACAACAACACAACAACTTTTTTAAATTGTGAGTTAGATGAAAGATGGCAGGCTTGTTTTGCCTGTCAGATACATGTAAAAGGAATTATATGACATGTTGGTGTTTGGCTTCCTTTAATCCACATAATGTTTTTTGAGAATCATCCAAGTTGTTACTTAGTGTTTTAATACCAATAGGACTTTAGTTTCTTAATCTACATAATAGATGGGGTTGGACTAGATGAACTCTAAGGGCATTTTGGGTTCTGATAATAAGTGAGAAGCTCTTTCCACTATTTTGCAAGAATTCAAATGCAGGAATTCTGACCTGAATAAGTTGCTATGACACCATAACAGTATTGGGAAGAGCAGCTTTGTGTAGGCAATCTTGTGAGAGCATTTATGTTACACATCTGGGCAGGGAACTTTATGTACAGCTGTGTTATGTAAGAAAAGATCAGTGCTTTTCCTCAGGATGTCCTCTCTGACTTCTAAGCTCTCCCACATCTAGCATTCTTCCTTGGTGACTTACTAAGTTGAATCATCAGTATTACAATGGAAAAAAAGAGGATTGATAAACAGGCCTAAAATAGGATACTGTATCAAAGCTCCCTCCTAATTTTGTTTGGAAACCTCTCTGTGTAACATTTAAGAATATTCTATGGAGTCAGACAAATTCATAGTCAGTTCCTGGTGCCTCACTTCTACCTGTATGACCTTGAGAAAGCCACTTTACCTCGGTTTCTATTTCCTTACTTGGTAATAATGATAGTTACTTGACAGGTTTGTTAAGAATGGTGGAAAGGGATAATGCATACAAAGTACTCACAGTGCCTGGAACATGGTTATTGTTCAGTAAAAGGCAGTTATTAGTTCTGTTTCTTCTCAGAAAAACCTGCTATGCTACAATTTCTTTCCAGGATTTCAAATCCATACCAGTCCCATCTTATCACATTTGCTGTGATAAAGGTGGGAGTAAGTAGAAAGTAGTTACCAACCATAGAATTTTTCAACTATCTTTGAAGAGGAAAATTTTCAATAGAGTGGGGCAGTTAAAATTAGTAAAATGTGCAGGAGTCTATGGATGGGAGACTTGAATTCTAATAAGTTTTGCAGTCATGAAACAATTAATGATCTTGATGGTAGTACTAGATCTATTTTGATAAATGGTTTAGAGTATGTCTTTGTAATTTAAACTTTCTTCAGTTATTTATAAATTCTTCAAAAATATCCCAAAGAAGATGTCCTCATCTGGAAAAGCAACATAGTATGTTGTTGTTAAGTGCCATGGGGTTGGTTTTAACTCATAGCTACCCTGCATAGGGTGGTCAAGGTTGTAATCTTTGCAGGAGCAGAAAGTCTGAAGACTATGAGGGCTGGAGTCATATAAATTGATTATGAATTCCAACATTAATGCTAATAAACCCTTTATGATCTTGGACAAGTTAATTAGCTTCTTTGTTTTCTTGACTTCCAGTTTGTAAAATGAATGGTTGATTAATATAAGAAAATCACCTTTAACACTACCTGTAGGATAAGCACTGGACCACATGGTCAGTTTGAGCTGTAAGGTAACCAGCTCAATCTCACCAGTGGCTACTCAGAAACATCTTGAGCAGGGCCAAGCAGACGCAAGAGCAAGAGACAACTCCCATTGCAGAGGTCTGACTGATTGTCAGAGATAAAGGTGGGAACACGGTTTTTGGTTATCTTTCTCTGTCTTTGCACCTCCACTTGGGTAACTAGAGGGGGGTACGTGAGCATGTGGACACCCACCCAATCCTGGAGGGTTCTACTACATACAATCACAGATCTGGTCAGCAAAGATCACTGGGCCCAGATAGAAGAAGGGGAAGGAATCAACAGGAACAGCTTAAAATGGGTCTTCAGAAACGGCTCTGGTCAGCCCTGGGCTTGTTCTCACTAAGAGAAATACCTGAATGGGCTTAAGGAGAGGGATAGAGCCAAAAACATCTTGGAATTTCTCAGATGACATTGAACACAAGAAGCTGAAAAGGGGGCATTAAAGTTTTACTTGTATTTTGCTACCTTTGTGTGTGTGTGTGTGTGTGTGTCTGGCAATTATAGACTTTAGTGTCCAATTTGGGATTTTTTTTTTTTTTTTGGTCCCCCTTTTACCTTGGTGGGGCTTTCTCTCCCTACATTACCCAAGAAGAGATAGAACTTGCAGTTATATAGCCAAGCTACAGTCTCACACTATAAAATCCCGCCATCCAGGTAAGAGTCAATAAGGAGCTGCTATACACCAGAGCAGTGTAGACAGCCAACAATTGCTAAAATTGCTCCAAGTTGAGTAATCAGAGAAGTGAAAAGGGAAACCCATTTCCTGATAATATCTACCAGGAGGTAGTCAGAAAGCTTAATAGTATACCATACAATACAATAATTTCTTCTAATAATTGAAAATACATCTAATTATTGAAAATTCCCAAAAAACAATAACAAGATCAACATACAAAAATCAGTCAAATTCCTGTATGCTATTAAAGACAGCACTGAATAAGAAATTAAGAAAACAATACTATTTGCAATAGCTGCTGAAAGGATGAAATATTTAGGAATAAATCTAACCAGAGAAATAAAAGAGCTATACAAAACAAACAAACAAAAAAAAAAAACCCCTATAAAACACTACTACAAGAAACCAAAAAAGACTTACAACAATGGAAGAATAAACCATGTTCCTGGATAGGAAAACTTCACATTGTGAAATGTTAATACCACCAAAAGCAATTTACTCATATAATGCAATCCCAATCCAGATTCCAACAACATTCTTTAAAGAGATGGGGAAAACTATTGCAAACTTTATATGGAATGGAAAGAGTCCCCAGATAAGTAAAGCACTGTTTAAGAAGAAGAACAAAGTTGGAGGCCTTTCACTCCCTGATTTCAAAATTTACTACATGGCTACAGTGATCAAAACAGCCTGGTACAATGAAAGAAACAAAGATCAATGGAATAGAATTCAGAATCTAGAAATTAACCCATCCACATACAGCCGATTGATCTTTGAAAAAGGACTACAAAGTACATTGAATGGGGAGGAGATAATCTCTTCCAACAGATGGTGATGGCAAAACTTGAAGTCAATAAGCAAAAGAATGAAACATTTATTCACACCATATACAAAGGATTTATCTCACACCATAGACAAAGGATCAATAATTGGAAAATATGACCTTGGTAATAGAAATGATACTAGAGGTCATGGGATAGAATTTTGCAAGACCAAAGATTTGCTCAATGTAAATAACTTTTTAAAACAATGTAAAAGATGACTCTACACATGGACCTCACCAAATAGAATACACAAAAATTAAAGTGACTACATATGTGGAATAAGATGGTGGAAAAGCTCCATATCATCATTTAAAATAAGGTCAGGGACAGACTGTGGAAAAGACCATCAATTGCTCATATTCAAGTTCAGGCTGAAGCTGAAGAAAATTAAAACAAGTCAACGAGAGACAAAATATGATCTTGGACATACCCCACCTGAATTTAGGAATCATCTGAAGATTTGCTGCATTAGACACTAAAGACTGAAGACCAAAAGAGTTGTGGGATGACATCATGAACATCATACAGGAAGAAAGCAAAAGGTCATTAACAAGAGAAGAAAGAAGAAAATGACCAAAATGGATATCAGAAGAGACTCTGAAACTTACTCTGCAGCATAAAGATTCTAAAGCAAATATAAGAAATGAGGAGGTAAAAGAGCTGAACAGAACATTTCAAAGAGAAGCTTGAGAAAACAAAATCAAACATTATAATGAAATGTGCAAAGACCTGGAGTTAGAAAACCAAAAGTGAGGAACACACTCAGCAGAGGAAGCTGAAGAAAAAAATTCAAGCTTCGACTTGCAATATTGAAGAATTGTATGGGAAAAATATTGAATGATGAAGAAAAAGAATATGGAAAGAAGAAATGGTCAATGTTCATCCATTTCAACAGGTAGCATATATTCAAGAACGGATGGTAGTGATTGGATAAATCCAAGTAGCACTGATGTCACTGGTGAAAAATTAGGCTTCAGGAATTGATGGAATACAAAATGAACTCTTACATTAAACTGTGGAAGCAATGAAGGCACTTACTTATCTATTCCAAGAAACCTAACCAACTTACTGGAAGAGATCCACATCTGTGTCCATTCCAAAGAGAGTTGACCTAACAGAATGCAGAAATCATCAGAAAATAGTATTAATAGCTAATGCAAGTAAATTTTTGCTAAAGATAATTTTTAAACTGCCAGAGGCTCAAGTCAGTTTCAGATGCAGACGTGGAATAAAGGATATCATTGATTATGTCAGATGGATTTTGATTGAAAGCAGAAAATACCAGAAAGATATTTATCTGTGTTTTATTGACTACACAAAGACTTTCAATGTATGAATCATGACAAGCTATGGGCAACATTGTGGAGATAGAGTATTCGGGAACACTGAACTGTGCTCATGAGGAACCTGTACATAGACCAAGAGACAGTTGTTCAAAGTGAACAACTGAACACAAAATGGTTTTAAATTAAGAATGGTTATTTTACCATATTTATTCAATCTGTATGGTGAATACATAATCCAAGAAACTAGATTATATGAAGAAAAATGTGACATCAGGATTAGAGGAAGACTCATTAACAACCTGCAATATGCAGATGATACAATCTTGCTGAAAGCCAAGAGGACTTAAAATTCTTACTGATGCATATCAAAGACCACAGCCTTTGATTATTCCTCAATGTAAAGAAAACAAAATTTCTCATCACTGGACCAATAAAGAGCATCCATATAAGTGAAGAAAAGATTGACATTGTTAAAGAGTTCATTTTGCTCAGAGTAACCACCAACACTCATAGAAGTAATAGTAAAGAAATCAAATGATGTCATGCATTAGGAAAATCTGCTGCACAAGATCTCTTTAAAGTGTTCAAGAACAAAGATATCAGTTTGAGGAGTAAGGTGTGCCTGACCCAAGCTTGGTATTTTCAATAACCTCAAATGCATGTGAAAGTTTAACAGTGAATAAGGAAGAGGGTCGAAGAAATGATGTTGAAGAATTGAAGCATTTAATTATGGTGCTGGAGGAGAATATTAAAAACACCATGGACTTCCAGAAGAGCAAACAAACCTGTGTTGGAAGAAGTACAGTCTGAACGCTCCTTGGAAGCCAGGATGGTCAGACTTTGTCTCTCATACTTTGGGCAAGTTATCAGGATGTACCAGTCTCTGTAGAAGGATATCATGTTTGGTAAAGTGGAAGGTTGGAGGAAAAGAAGAAGATCCATAACTGGATGTATTGGCACAGATTTGTTTGTTCTTTTGGCAGTCTATGGTACTTATCATCTCCTCCAACACCATAGTTCAAATGCATCAGTTCTTCTACAGTCTTCCTTATTCACTGCACAACTTCCACATGCATATGAGACTTTTGAAAATACCATGATTCAGATCAGGTGCACCTTAGTCCTCAAAGTGACATCTTTGTTCTTGAACACGTTAAAGAAGCCTTGTGCAGCAGATTTGCCTAATGCAATACATTGTTACAGTGCCACCATACAAAAGCAAATTGTTTGTGTTCCTGGCAATGCATGCTGCTTTTAGTATCTCTTCTAACACTATAACTCAAATACTTCAACCATTCTAAGGTCTTTCTTATTCATTGTCCAGCTTTCATATGCATATGAGACTATTGAAAATACTGTATAGGATTTCCTAGAAGCCACTGGTGTGTTTGTACCACTGACTTTGTGATTAGTAGTCCAGTGCTTTTCTGACAGCCCCAGTCAATTCTGAATACAACTATCTTCCAGAAGCTTGCACTTCTTTCCCTTTGTGTATGTAATTGTTGCCTCGGGAGACATCTGAAAAGGTCAGCTCATCATTGGTTTGTCACTGTTAATAGCCAGGCAGTGTGATTTAAGAGTTGAGTTGTCTGTCTTAAATGCTTTTTAGAACAAGGTGGGGTGAACATAAATTCACAAGAAAGCATAAATAGACATGAGTAGTCCTGGATTAAATGACATTCTTTCAATCTAAGGAAATCCTAATAGATGAATCATACCTAATGCAAAACATGCTAGAATTTTATCTTGGGGAGTTTGATGGATCTTAAGGAGAGTGTAACTTATTTTTTTTTTTAAAAAGGTATGGTATGGGATGTGGATGGAAACGGATGGGAACAAACACTTTTAGAACACATTTTATTTGCAAATAATTGGTGAAATTTCATTCCACTATAAGCTTCACAATATTCTATGAGAACAAATGTCATCATTTTTCCTTTTCTATCAGTGATGTGCTAAAGTGAAATGGACAGTCTCTAAAATTTGCACACTTTCCTCTATACTGTGTTGCTTTGAACAGTCTTCAGATAGAGGTGGAATCTTAGGTGTTCTATTTATAAAGTGGGAATGACATTACCATCCGTATTTATCTCCCACATAACAAGTGAAGCAATTTTATTCCCCAATGGTTAAAGATACAAAAGTATTTTGAAAAATCTGACAATATTTTTTTTTTCCCATTAGATATGTGGGATCACAGGTGTTAGGCACGTTAAGGTTTTCCCTGTTACTCACATTCTTTTTAATGTCCTGGTGTGGTTAATGCGTGGAACTGCAAAGTCAGTTTGAACCCCAAAGTTGTTGATTCAAGCTAATCAGCTGCTCCTTGGAAATCCTATACATGGTCTCCACGAATTGGAAATGACTCAGTGACCCTTAACAACAAGGATACATTTATATTTACATTCTTTATGGTACATTTATATAATATGACCTTTGTAGCCACCCATTCCTAGGTTTGAAGACTGCTGGGTAATGCGCTGGACTGTAAGGACAGTTTGAACTGCTTGATTGGCAGTTCAAACTCAGCAACTATGCCTCAAAAACCCTACGGAGGGTCGCTGTAAGTCGGAACCAACTCAATGGCACTTAACAACAACAAGCTACTCTAGTTTTGTGGATCTGGGTAAGGAATTTCACCTGTATGAGCCTCAGTTTCTCATTTAAAAATAGGTAGATAGGGATAGTAGTATCTCATCTGTTTACTGTGAATGTTAAATCAGATGACAGATGAAAAACATTATATTAGTTAGCTCTCTGGGTTCCTAACAGAAATTTCACTCAAGTTAACTGTAATAATAGGAATATAATGTGGGGATGGAGTCCTAGTGTGGTGCTGTGGGTTAATGCACCAGACTGCAAAGCCATTTGAACTTCAAGGTTGGCAGTTCAAACTCACCAGCTGCTCCTCAAAAACCCTATACAGGGTCGCTATGGGTTGGAATTGACTTGATGGCACTTAACAGAAACAACAATGTGGAGATAACATTTGTCGATAAGAAAGCAGAATCCTATGAGGGTCCTCAGGAGTTCTGCTGCAGTGTTGTAGGGTAAGCACTGGAATGGGACTGCTAACCACAAGGTCAGTGGTTCAAACCCACCAGCCATTCCTCAGAAACTCTATGAGTCGGAACCAATTCATGGGCAGTTGACAACAGGGGACACTCAGAAAAGTTTGGTTGTGACCAAAAGCAACTTAAATAAATGCCCAGCATTCTCAGTATAATTTGCTTAGGGGACTAACAAAGCAGATGTACTAATTTTGTTTTTTGTAAGATCTTGAATTTCATTAAAATCATTGTATAATTATTAAAGGAAAATATGAATGTTGGCCTTCTTTATTTTGAACCTCTTCCTTCATCTCTAATAATGATTTTTCTTGCCATCTCTTTTGTTAGGTCTCCTGGTTTCCGCCACTTTTTTTTTTTTTTTTT
>NW_006408798.1:269371-271793 GCF_000296735.1 Chrysochloris asiatica | reverse complement strand
TAGTCAATAAAGCATAGGTATCCTTCTGGTATTCTCTGCTTTCAGCCAAGATCCATCAGACATCAGCAATGATATCTCTCATTCCACGTCCTCTTCTGAATCCAGCTTGAACCTCTGGACGTTCTCTGTCAATGTATGATTGTAGCCGTTTCTGTATTACTTTTAACAAAACTTTACTTGCTTGAGATATCAAAGAGATTGTCCGATGATTTCCGCACTCTTTTTTTTTTATAATATACCTATATACATTTTGGAGGAAGTGCAGCCAGAGTGCTCCTTGGAGGACAAGATGGCCAAACTTCTTCTTTCATACTTCACACATATTTTCAGGAGGGACCAGTCACTGGAGAAGGATATCATGTTTGGTAAGGTGGAGAATAAGAGAAAAAGATGAAGACCCCCAACGAGATGGATTGGCCAGGTGGCAGCATCGATGGACTCAAGTGTGGCAACGATAGTGAGGTTGGCCCAGGATCAGACAGTGTTTCATTCTGCTGTGCATAAGGTCGCTATGAGTCAGTACTGACTCTATGGCACCTAACAACAACAACAATATATATTTTATTAAAATAAAACAAAAGAACAGTTTCAATTTATATAGAAAAGACAGTACAGAGAATTGCCAGATACTGCACATGTAGTTTCTCATATTATTCACAATAGCTATAACATGTAAATCCTGGTGTGGTGCTGCAGGATAATGCACTGGACCACAAGGTCAGTTTGAGCTGTAAGGTTGGAGGTTCAAACCCACCAGTCGCTTTTCAGAAACCCATTCAGGGTCAATATGAGTTGGAACTGACTCGACAGCACTTAACAACAACAATGGCATGTTTGCATAGCATTTCAATTTTTATCTTACTGTCAGTAACACTTGTGGCACTTAATGAACATTAAGATACATAAAGTCAGTTTGTTTAGCTATTTTTAGATTTACCTAATGTCTCTTTTTATATGATGGGATTCTATATAGGATAACACATTACATTTCGTTGTTCTGCTTTTTAAGCATATTTTGGTTGTGACAGCTACTCAGGCATATTTATTTTGCTGACCTGGACGATTTTAAAGAGCATTGTTGGTCAAACACTTTTAGAATGCACCGTTTTTGGAATTTATTGATGTGTTCCTCATGCTTAGACAGGAGCTATGTTTTTTTTTTTTTTTTTTTCTGAGGAAGACAACAAAGATAAAGTGCAATTTTCACTCAACATCAAGAGTTTTTGTTGTTAGTGACATTGAGTAGGTTCCAACTCATGGTAACTGAGGCACACCAAAAGGAAACAGTGTCTGGTCCTGCACAACTGTTGTTAAGTTTGATCCCATTGTTGCTGCCACTGAGTCAATCCCTCTCAATGAGAATCTTCCTCTTTTTCATTGGCCCTCCACTTTACCAATCAGGCACTGATTTATCCAGGCACTGATCCCTCCTGACCACCTATCCAAAGTACAAGAGACAAAGTCTAGTCTTTCTCATTTCACAGGACATGACTTATAATTGTTGGTATTTATTTACTTTGATCAATTGGTTGGATTCATGTTTGTTAAGTTTCTCCACTGTAATATTACACTTTTCCCCCTCCTTTCTGCATTATACTTTTTGGAATGTAGTCACTACATGGATCCCTTTTTAGTTAGAGTATTTACAAAACTGATTTGAATTCTCTTTCTTGATTCTCTCCATAGTATGTTATTCAGAAGGTTTGGCACAGGTAATACCCATCACACTAATTAAGCAGGTCTTTGTGAAAAGCTTCTTCAGACTCACAGTCAATCCCTGAATTGACTGCTCTTGAACTAAAAATCCACCTCAATCTAATTGGTCACCAACCCTCTGCAACCACAAAGGCCAACTAAAAGCTACTTTTCTTCTCAAATAAATCAGGTGTGGCATTTCCCATAGGCTTCATTGGCAGTTTGGAAGACAAAATTAATATTACTAACATTATTTGAAATTAAAAGTCTTTTGATCTAGTCTCTACCAGTAACCAGTTGTTGTCAAGTCAATTCCAACGGTCCGTGACCCCATTTGTGCCAGAGAAGAACTGTGCTATATACAGTTCTCAATGGCTGAATTTAATTAAGTAGATCACTAGACCTTCAGAACTCTTTCTTGAGCAATTAACTGTATGTGCGACCCAGGGACTGCCAGCCTATTCCCTACCTGGCATAAATAAAGGATTTCAGGTCTTGGAAAGAAATTCCATTGACCCAAGGCCAGGCGATTAGGGTATGATCTGTGTCTCTAGATTTCTAGTTTAAATGTTTTCCTGTATCAAGTATTATTATGTAACAGTTGGCAATGTTAAGGAAAAACAAACCAGTTGCCATCAAGTCAATTCTGGATTCCTGGCGTTGTACTGTAGAATCAGGACTGGACTATGAACCAAAAGGCCGGCTGTTCAAACCCAACAGCTGCTCC
>NW_006408798.1:255066-269051 GCF_000296735.1 Chrysochloris asiatica | reverse complement strand
TAGATAGATAGATAGATAGATAGATAGATAGATAGAAAGTAGATAGATAGATAGATAGATAGATAGATAGATAGATAGATAGAATTAGATATATGTAAGTAAATTTATGAACCATATTGTCATGTTGTTGTTGTAGTTATTAAATGCTGCCGAGTAAGTTCCGACTCGTAGCGACCCTGTATAGGTTTTCCAAGGAGCAACTGGTGATTTCAACCACTGACCTTGTGGTCCAGTTCTTTATCTTATAGTACCATACCATGTTATTAGATATACACAAATGAGCTCAGACTTGTAGCAATGTTATGTATCATAGACATATTGCCCAGTCCTTGCCATCTTCACAAACACTGGTATGTTTCAGTTCATTGTTCTGGCTATGACATAAATCCATCTCATTGAGAGTTTTCCTCCTCATCACTAACCCTGTATTTGACCAAACCTGGCAAACTTTCCTAGTGATTTTACTTTTGTAACAGACTTGATAACACTTAATAACTACAATAACAAAATGACATGTTCAATGTAAGTAAGCTGAAGTCTTGCCATTTTTGCTTCCAAGGAGCATTATACATACAATTCTTCTAAGATTCATTTGTTCTTCTGGAAGTCAAAATTCTTTGTCATGTTGTTGAGTGCCATCAAGTTGGTTTTGACTCATAGTGACCCTGCACAGAGTTTCCAAGGTTTTAAATCTTTGGGGGAGCAGGAAGTTTCATCTTTCTCCTGTGGAACATCAGCAGGCTTGAACCATGGACTTGTGGTTTTAATTCCTATCACATAGATTCACCAAACTCCCTTTAAAAACTCTAAGTTTGTGATATTCTTTTTAAACTGCTTCAAGATTTTATTTTACATTTTCCAGTATTATTCATATTGTTTTGATACCATACAATTGCTTGTGCAGTTGCATTTTTAAATGCCATTTGTGTTAACTGTGGTCAACTTTTTTTTGTTTTTTAAAAATATGTTTCAAATGATTATATGCATTCTCTGGCATATGAAGGTATGTCAGTTTACTTATCAATTTGACACGCCAACACTTGTCTATACCCAGGTACTATTCAAGGGAACACTGAATGGTTTAAAATTAGGAAAGGTATGCATCAGGTTTGCATCTTTCAACATATTTATTTAATCTGTATGTTGAGCAAATAATCTGAGAAACTGGATTATATAAAGAAAAATATAGTATCAGGATTTAACCTACCATTTGCGTGTGCTACAACCTTGTTTGCTGAAAGTGAAGAGGACTTAAAAGTCTTACTGATGAAGATTAAAGATTACAGCCTGTGGTATCAGTTGCCTATCACTGTAAAGAAAACAAAAACCCTCACCACTGTATCAATAAACAACATCCATAAAAGTGCAGAAAAGATTGAAGTTGTCAAAGACGTCATTTTGCTCAGATTAACAACCAACACTCATGGAAGTTGCTGTTGTTGTTAGGTGTCATCAATTCGGTACCGACTCATAGCAGCCCTATGCACAACAGAATGAAACACTGCCTGATCCTCGGCCAACCTCACTACTGTTGCCACGCTTGAGTCCATCGATGCTGCCACTTAGCCAATCCATCTCGTTGGGGGTCTTCCTCTTTTTCTCTGATCCTCCACCTTACCAAACATGATATCCTTCTCCAGTGACTGGTCCCTCCTAACAATATGTCCAAAGTGTGAGAGCTGAAGTTTGGCCATCCTGGCCTCCAAGGAGCACTCTGGCTGCACTTCTTCCAACACAGATCTGTTAGTTCTTTTGGCAGACCATGGTACTTTCAATATTCGCCTCCAACACCATAACTCAAATGCATCAATTCTTCCACAGTCTTCCTTATTCACTGTCCAGCTTCCACATGCATATGAGGTTATTGAAAATACCATGGCTTGGGTCAGGTGCACCTTAGTCTTCAAGCTGACATCGTTGCTCTTCAACACTTTAAAATGGTGGGTGCAGCAGATTTGCCTAATGTAATACATTGTTTGATTTCTTTTTCTTTTCTTTTTAAGTTTTATTGTGAGGGTTACGTGAGAGAACATCAGCTTTACACTCATCCCATCGTATTTCATTTCATTGCAATGATTACAATCCCCTCTGTGCATCATCATATAACACCAAATGGTACACCACACAGGCCCATCACCCAACCCCTGGCTGCCAGCATAATAGCCCTTCTCCCTCCCTGAGTCCAGTGTCCCCAGCTGCTCCATCTGTCTGCATCATCTTGTCTGTCTCCATCACTGGTGTTCCTACCTCTCTGGGCAGGGTCCCGCTCTCCATTCTTCCCATTTAATGGTCCCAGAGACCTTTGCTCCTGGGCTGCAAAATCAATCACTGTCCTCCTTTTGTCAAAAAACATCTACCTCTATATTTCCTAGTCTCATAGTCAGACCTGATGGCAATTATTCACTATTGTACCACAAGAGTCTTATCCCCATTTCCTTTTGCCAGCCCGATCCCAACAGATTGGAAATCATTCAGTGGTGATTCTATCTTTCCCTGCCCTGTCTGGAACTAGGCTCCCTCTTGAAAGCTTGTAAGCCAGTCACTTCCTGCCTCTATAGGCCCCCCCATTTTGGGTAGCCAATGTCTATGTTGCCCATCCCTGTCAATCCTGTGTACCAAAGGCATGGGAGTGATCCTCACTGTAAATATTATTTTCTTTTTTGAGCTACTACATCCATAAGTATAGGTAAAGTTCATCAAATTGTAGCAGGTTACTCTTTCCCCTACCCCTTCTTTCTTCTTCTAGTCGAGTTCTTATCATCCAGCCATTGAAGCCAGGTCATATGGCAAGTATGGGTGTTTCTTGTGCATCTCTGACTTCATATGCAGCTGGATGCTTCACTCTCCGCTCTAGTCCTCTGTGGCCATGTCACTGCCTCTGGGACCAGCAACCCCCGGGTCTTGCCATACTGCTGACCATCCAGGTCTCCACCCGGGTTCACAGGGGTCTATTGAATGTCATCGGGTTTAGCTTGAAACTTCATTGCTTTTTTTCCCCCCCTCTTCCCTTATTGGTGACCCCTTGTTTGATTTCTTGATTGTTGCTTTCATGAGTGTTGATAGTTAATCCAAGAAGAATGAAGTCCTTGACAACTTCTATCTTTTCTCCATTGATAAGAACATTGCTTATTGGTCCAGTGGTGAGGATTTTTGTTTTCTTTACATTGAGGTGCAATCCATACCGAAGGCTGTGGTCTTTGATCTTCAAAATGAGGAGGGAACAGCTATAAACATCCATTAATAATCAGAACATGGAATGTATGAATTATGAATCTAGATAAATTGGAAATTGTCAAAAATGAAACAGGATGTATAAACATTGCTATCTTAGGTATTAGTGAGCTGAAATTGATTAGACTGGTATTGGCCATTTTGAATCTGAAAACCACATGGTTTACTATGCCGGGAATGACAAATTGAAGAGGAATTGTGTTACATTCATTGTCAAAAACAACATATTAAGATCTGTTTTTCAGCCAAGTATCTTATTTCTGCAAGCAATCTGTTGGGAAATCCTGGCAACATGGATGTACCACCTATGACTACCAAATTCTCTGCTAGTTGCTTTCCTATATCTATTGGGTACTTCATAAGCAAATCCAGTATTAAAGTGGCAACTGATTTTTCTTCATTATCTTGTTCAAAAAGAATTTCCACAACTGAATCTCTGATTGCCCCATCTCTCCATCTAATGGGTAGTCAACATTTGGGGGTGGTGTGGAGTGCTCAGTTCTCCCATTAAGGTTTAAAATTTTGCTTCTTGGATATTTAGTCCATGCTTGAGATCACTTACACAGCAAGTGCGAACTTCAATGTCCTTTAGGACAGCTTCTGGAATTGAACCCATCACTGAGAGAAGTCTCTGTTCTTTAGCAGCACTTGTATAAACAGTACATTGTTCTAACAGTTGAGCTTCCAATTCCTTGTGAAGAGCTTTTCTTCCTAGAAACATGCTTCCCAACAATTCAGTACTGGGGTGGCTTCATATACAGGTAACACCAGGCTTTCCCTATATCCACAATCCAGGACCATGGCAGAGTTAATCCCAGTGTCAGAAGAGCCATTGTTGTTGTTTGTTGTTAAGTGCCATCGAGTCGGGTCAGACCCATAGCGACCCTGTACAGGGTTTCCGAGGGTGTAAATCTTTACGGGAGTAGAAAGCCTCATCTTTCTCCCGCGGAGCGGCTGGTAGTTTCGAACCGCTGACCTTAAGGTTTGCAGCCCGATTCATAACCACTACGCTACCAGAAGAGCCATTAGATGACCTGAAATGAGTAAGACAGATGGAACCTCAAAATATTTGAAAAGAACACAAGCAAGAGTCTCTCTGAAGTGGGAGGGACATAGCACCGACTCAATCACCACAACTTGCTCTCTCTGGGATTCACCAACAGATGTCTGAAATAGAGTAGTGGATGAATTCCTTCAGTTAGGAATATAATTCTTCTGTATTGATATTGTACTGAACAACTTTAATAGGCTTAGGCACACTGGTTCTTTTTTATCATACTAGGAATTATAAATCTTAGACTAGTTTCTCCAACAAACCCACACTTGGTAAAAGCCTCTCCCAGGTCTATAACCACTTCCATTTTCTCCTCTCTGCTTCCCAGACCCTTGTACAGAGGCATGATGAGGATGAGGAGGGGGGATGAGGAGAAGGAGGGCGTAGACCCACGGCCAAATGGCCTTGGTTCTCCTAGGGTTTGGGAGGGGGGATTTTTATTTTTTGACAACTATCATTTTTATTTCAAAGTACAGCTATATTGAAAGTATCTTTGATGTAACCTATGTACAGTGATCTAAGTGGAGTCCTGGATTGCTATGAGTCAGAACCGACTGGAAGGCATTTAACAAGAACAACATGTGGCACTGTGGGATAAAGTTCTGGACCACAAGATCGGTTTGAATAACAAGGTCAATGGTTCAAACTCACCAGCTGCTCCCTATACTGGGTTGCTATGAGTCAGAACTGACTCTATGGCACTTAAAAACAACATTAGATTATAAAGTCTTTAAGGGCAAGGTTTATATCTAATTCATCTTCAGTAAACTTCCAAAGAACTTTGAAATTATTGCTCAGTGATGACTCAGTGAATGAATGAATAAACAGCTTTGATTGGGGTAATAGAAAATAAGAAATGGGTTTTAAAAAGGAAGAAAGATCTCACTTATATGAATATATAGAAACCAGAGATTATTAGTGGTTTAAGTGTAAATGAAGGAGCTCTGGTAGCATAGTGGTTATGAATTGGGCTGCGAGCCACAAGGTCAGCAGTTCGAAACTACCAGCTGTTCCGCAGGAGAAAGATGAGGCTTTCTGCTTCCGTAAAGATTTACAGCCTTGGGAACCCTGAACAGGGTCGCTATGAGTCAGAACCGACTCCACAACACATAACACTAGCACAGGTGTAAATGGGAGGGGGGAAAGTGTTAACAGGGAGGAGGCAAAGGGATTCAGCTGATTCAATATAACTATTAACAATTGAGATACAGGAGAAATGTAACTAGAAAAAGAGTTTCACGCTTTGGCATCATTGTGATGTTCAAACTGGTTATGTTTTTGCTTCTTTAATGTTAATCAATAAGTCTGTACATATATTTTTTCTTTTAACTTGAAATTTTAATTATGTGTATAAATAGCAACCAGAGAACATGACGTTCTAAGGCTTGTACATTTCCTCTCCAAATTAGTCCACTTACAACATGACATCATACCAGATAAAGAAATTTGTAGTAGTTTTTCCTGAAGAAAGTCAATTTCCTACATTCGATCCTGGCTTTGCCATTTTCTGTAGTAACAAAATACTGCCTGATCCTGCATCGTCCTCACAACTGTTGCTATGTTTGAGCCCTTTGTTGTAGCTACTCTGTCAATCCATCTCATTGAGGGGTTTTCTTTTTGCTGTTGTTAATCATCTATTTTACTGAGCATTTTGTACTTCTCTAGGTCTTTTCTAATAACATTTCCAAAGTACCTAAGAAGAAGTCTCACAAGCCTTGCTTCCAAAGAGCATTCTGAATGTACTTCTTTCAAAACAGATTTATTTGTCCTTTGGGCAGTCCATTAAACTTCCATTCACCATTATTCACCAACACCATAATTCAAAGGCATCAATTCTCTAGCCTTCTTTATTCATTGTCTAGTTTTTGCATGCATATGAGGTGATTGGAAATACCATGGTTTGGGTCAGGCATAACTAAGGCCTCAAGCAGGCACATCTTACTCTTTAACACATTAAAGAAGTCTTTTGCAACAGACTTGTCCAATGCAATATGATTTCTTGACTGCTGCTTCCATGAGCACTGATTATAGATCCAATTAAAATTAAATCCTTAATAATTTCAATCTTTTCTCCATTTATCATGATGCTATTTATTGGTCCAGTTATGAAGATTTTTGTTTTGCATGCATTCATCTTTAAATAAATGGTTTTCCCCACATTGGAACTTATTGATAAAACAAAGGAATTTGAATAGAGTAGAACATACGAAGTCTCATTCCGGCTCAGACTGTAACAGTCAACTGTTTGTAAATCTGCACACGGAACATTGTGTCTGAACTTTCCCAAGAGTACTGAGTGTTCTCTTGTCAGGGCTTAATGTGACAGATTTTTCCTATATTTCACCAAGATCAGCCCCATAACCCCCTTCACTGATTAACTCTATGAGATATGAAGGAAGACAGATTATTTTTGTCTTAAAGTATGATACTCATCCCCTACCCCCACTTCGTCCAAAGGAAAGGAACCCTGGAGCTAATTAGTTTTGATTAGGCAGGCACTTATTGTGGATCCCAGAAACATAAGCTAAGTGGGTGAGGACTCAAGTGTGAACTTCTATGAGAGTCGTCAAGCCTCAATTTGTCCACTTGCCTCACTTCCCAGGAAACAGACATCAGAGTACATTCAGCATTTCCGCCATAAGTGGGCTACCATTTTTCCATTGCGTCACAACTCCAAAGTTATTTCCAGTTCGACTTCATAGCACAACAGCTAATTAGGCAACACGCCACAGGGTGGAGTGGAGTGATACTAATATTCTGGATGTTTCCACACCCACAGTGTTTTGGCCTGGTGCCGCCAGCAACCCTCACAGCAGTGGCATCCTACACTACAACCACACCCAGAGGACAATACCTTGATTTTTTTCTTTTTTTTAAGGCTCACTTAAATGAAAAACTATGAATATAGCTTAATCTAGGCAAAAAAGTCTCAGTTGTCCTTCTTCACACCCCACTTCTTAAGTGTTATTTACAGATGTGATGAGCTAGCCTTGAGTATACTTGATAAAGATGGGAGTCTGAGACAGCTTCAGGCAGAATCCAGGACTTGGAATAACAGGAAAAGTGACAAGCTTTTGCTCAGCATTTTAAACCTCATAGAGCAATTCCACCTATATTATTTAATTATATTCACGACAAAATTGATGTATAGTGGATATTATAGTTTGTATTTTGTAAATGAGGAAATAAGCTCAAAGAGGTAACTAAACATGACCAAACTTACACAGAAAAATTGATGGGACCAATCTTTTGATTTTAATCATATGAGTTTTTACTCTTTTCAACAACTTTCCCCTAATAACTTTATGGTGTAATGCTACAGTCAAAAAGGCCATCAATTAATTTAATCTATATTATTACTATGTGCAATGTATTGCAGCATCCAAAGGCAATGTTTTTATTTCATTGGCTGTCATACTTGATTCATAAAATTTAATTTGTCTACCTTATTTTTTAAGTCCTGGTGTGGCACTATAAGACTCGACTGTTAACCACAAGGTCAGCAGTTCAAAACTACCAGTGGCTCCATGGAAATCCTATACAGGGTCACAATGAGTTGGAAATATCCTGATAGCATTTAATAACAACAACAACCTTATTATTTTTTTTTTTGAAGTTTTTATTGTGAATTATGTGTTAGTTTACATGGATGAACATTATCTTTACAATCATCCTATCGTACTTTGTTTCATAGCAATGATCACAATCCCCTGATTGCATCGTCAAACACCCAAAGGGTACATACAACCAGCCAGCAACAACCCCTCTCCCTCCCTGAGTCCAGAGTCCCCAGCCACTCCTTCTATCCACATCATTGCCTCTACCTCCATCCCTAGTGTCACTGCCTCTTTGGACATGGTCTCGCACTTTGCTTTTCTCCCTTGTGGTTCCAGGGATCTCCACTCCTGGACAGCAAAATCAGCCATTCCCCTCCTTTTGTTACCAGACATTTACATTTACCTTTCCAACACTCACTGTCAGACCTGATAGCAATCACTCCCTATTGAACCACAGGAGTCCTTTCACCCTCACCTTTTATCAACCCCATCCAGACAGGTTGGAAACAATTCAGTGGAGGTTCTACCTTTCCCTGTATCCTCTGGAGCTAGGTTCCCTATTGAAAGCTTGTAAGCCAGTCACTTATTGCTTTTGTAGTCCCTCCATTTTAGGTAGCCAATGTCTAAATTCCCTCTCCCTGTCGACCCTGTGTACCCAGGGGGTGGGAATGATCCTCACTGTAGAGATTTGTCTGCTCCTTTGTCATACTGCATTGACAAGCATAGGTCAAGTTCATCCACTTATAGTGGGTTACTCCATTTCCCCCACCCCCCCCACCCCCTTCTTTCTTCCTCTAGTTGTGTTCTGATCATCCAGCTATTGATGCCTGGTCAAATGTGTACTATCTGCAAGTGTGGGTGTTCTTGAGCACCCTCCATCACTTTATGTCAGCTGGATGCTTCACATTCTGTTCTAGTCCTCTGGGGCCATGTCCCTGGCCCTGGGCCCAGGAGTCCCCAGGTCTTGTTTTATTGCTGATTAACCAGGTCTCAATCCAGGTTAACAGGAGTTTATTGAATGTGGTCAGACTCAGTTCACAACTTCATTGCTGTTTTTCCCCCTCTTCCCCTTATTGGTGACCAACATGGTCAGCAGCAGGGCCATATGCCTGCTAGTGTATTCCATTTGAGTTTCAGTCTTGGAAGGGGGTTTGCCTTGAGGGGACCTGACCACTTGCCTTGATGGCTCCCTGGGGAACAACTTGCTTGTTCTTATAGTAGTCAATTGGACTGCTGTTATTGTTTTTGTTTTTTTCTTCTTCTGCTGCTGCTGGTCTTTCTTTAAGAAGTATCTTCTGTTCTTCTAGCTGCTCCAGACTGGTCTGCTTGTCCTTTCACATGGGAATGTCCCACCTCAGAAGATTCTGGATGAGGATCAGGATTCTACCTATGGTCTTGTGGAATGCAAAGGTTCTGCAAGGAGCCTCCTTCACTGGGCAAGTTCTTGCCTCATTTTAGTTATTCCAAACAGTTATAGGCTGAAGACAAACTTACAAGCTTTCTCTGGTGATGTTTCTGGCTATTCCTTTCTATCCCCTTCAAGTGTTTATTTTACAATAATAGCCAAAGGAAACCAAGATTCAAAAGACAGCCAAACATCTTAACGTCATTTCCCCACTTTTACCCATTCAAACCATGCCTCAATCTTTGTATCCAAGAGTCTGTGTATGCCTTGTTCCATGTTTGTGCTTAGATTGTTATTTACCTCTGTCCCATTTAGCCTATGTAAACCTGACTATTTTCCCATCCACCTATTTTTTCCTTTCCCCTTCTCCTTCTAGTGTATTGCACCCCCCAGCATCAAACTATCCTGTGTCTATTCCATACCCTATGTTCCACTATGCGGTGCCTATTCCTTACCCTGTGCTCCACCTTCCCCTCGCTCTCCTCACCTCACCCAATACACCCCAGTAACCACCACCAACAACAAAATAATAAAAATTTAAAAATAAGAGATAAATCCCCCCCTTTTAGTGTGGGTGCTTTTTCTTAATCTTTTGCAATAATGGATCTATGCCATATTTCTCCTTTTGTGACTGACTGATTTCACTCATCATAATGTCCTCAAGGTTCATCCATGTTATGCGGTGACTTGCAGCTTCCTTGTTATTCTCAGGATAGCATAGTATTCAATTGTGTGTATGTACCAACGTTAGTTTATCCATTCTTCCATAGATGGGAACTTAGGCTGTCTCCATCTTTTTGATATTGTAAATAGTGCTGCTATGAACATTGCTGTGCATATATCTACTCACGTTATGGCTCATATTTCTTGTGGATAAATACCAAGTAGAGGAATTGCTGTATCATAAGGTATCTCTATTTCCAACCTTCTGAGGAAGCACCATATTGCTTTCCAGAGTGGTTGGACCATTTTGCAATCCCACCAGCAATGTAAGAAAGTCCCAGTCTCTCCACATCCCCACCAACACTTACTGTCCTCTACTTTTTTGATCTTTGGTATTATTGCTGGTGTGAGATGATATCTCATTGTTTTTTTGATTTGCCTCTCATTCTGGTGTGTCACTGTGGGTTAATGCACCAGACTGCAAAGCCGTTTGAACTGCAAGGTTGGCAGTTCAAGCTCATCAGTTCCTCCTTGGAAACCCTATACAGGGTTGCTATGGGTCGGAACTGAGTCGATAACACTTAACAACAACAACAACAATGGCTAGTGATCATGAACATTTCTTCATATGTTTGTTGGTTGCCCAGATCTCCTTCTTGGTGAAGTGTCTGTTCATGTCCTATGCCCATTTTTCAATTGAGTTATTTGTCATTTTCTTGTAGAGGTGTTGTAGGTTCCTATATAATTTGGAAATTAGTCCCTTGTCTGATGTGTTGCTGCAAAATACTTTTTTCCCTTTTTACTCTTTTAGTGAATTCTTTTGATGCACATAAGTTTTTAATTTTTAGTATGTCCCATTGATCTGTTTTGTCTATTTTTGTTTGTGTAAATTTGAAAATGTTTGGTAGTCTGTGTATGCCTTGTAGTAGAGCTCTCACATTTTCCCCTATTTTTTCATCGATGGCCTTTGTAATTCTGGGATTCACATTTAGGTCTTTAATCCATGTATCTTTCATTATACCAGTACCAGGCTGGTTTTTTTTGTTGTTGTTGTTTTTGTTTTTCAGGCTGTTTTGACCACTGTAGTGATGTAGTAAATTTTGAAATCAGGCAGGGAGTGACAGGCTTCCCACCCTGTTCTTCTTCTTAAACAGTGTTTTGCTTATCCTTGGTCTCTTTCTTTCCATATAAAATTTGTAATTGTTTTTTCCATCTCTTTGAAGAATGTCTTTGGAATCTGGATTGGGATTGCATTGTATGTGCAAATTGCTTTGGGCAGTATTGACATTTTCACAATGTTATATCTTCCTATCCAGGAGCATGGTATATTCTTCCATTTTTGTAGGTCTCTTTTGGTTTCTTGTAATAGTGTTCTTTGTATAGATCCTTTGTTTCTCTGGTTACATTTATTCCTAGATTTATTCCTTTGGGTGGCTATTGTAAATAGTATTGTTTTCCTAATGTCCTTTTCAGCACTGTCGTTATTGGTATAGAGGAATACAACTGATTTTTGTATGTGAATCTTATACCCTGCCATTTTGCTGAATCCTCCAATGAGGTCAAGTAGCTTTTTACTGAATCTTTGGGGCTTTCTATATATAGGACCATATCGTCTGCAAATAGAGTTTTACTTCCTTTTTGCCAATTCAGATGCCTTGATTTCCCTATCTTGCCATATAGCTCTGGCTAATACTTCAAGAACAATATTGAATAGGAGTGGTGACAAAGGGCATCCTTTTCTGGTTCCTGTTCACAGAGGAAAGGCTTTCAGTATCTCTCCATTGAGAGTAATGTAGGCTGTTGGTTTTATATATATGCTCTTGATTATGTTGAGGAATTTCCCTTCAGTTCCTACTTTGTTGAGTATTTTTTTCAGGAGTGGATGTTGGATTTTGTCAAATGCCTTTTCTGCATCAATCAGTATAATCATGTTTTTTTTTTCTTTTCTCTTGTTTATATGGTGGATAATGTTAATTGTTTTTCTAATGTAGAACCATCCTTGCATCCCTGGTATGAATCACACTTGATCATGATATATTATCTTTTTGATGTGCTACTGGATTCTGTTGGCTAGGATTTTGTTGGGAATTTTTGCATGTATGTTCATGAGGGATATTTGTCTGTAATTTTTTTCATAGTGATGTCCTTCGCTCATTTTCATATGAGACTTATGCTTGCTTCATAAAAAGCATTAGGAAGTTTTCCACCCTCTTCTATATTTTGGAATAATTTTAGTAGAATTGGTGACAGCTCTTCCTTGAATGTTTGATAGAACTCACCAGTGAAGGCATCTGGGCCTGGACTACTTTTGGTTGGGAGTTTTTGATGACCTGATCAATTTCTTCTACTGTTATGGGTCTGTTCAAGTCTTCTACTTCACTCTGTGTGAGTTTAGGTAGGTCATGTATTTCTAAAAATGTATCCATCTCTTCTAAGTTTTCAAATTTGTTGGAGTACAGCTCTTCATAATATTCTGTTATTATCCTTTTAATTTCCTTTGTTTCCATTGTGACATTGCCCATGTGGTTTCTAATGTGTGTTATTTGTGTCTTCTTCCTCTTTTCTTTTGTTAGGCTTGCCAATGGTTTGTTAATTTTATTAATCCTTTCAAAGAACCAGCTTCTTGTCCTGTTGATTCTTTTGATAGTTTTTCTGTTCTCTATCTCATTTTTTCTGCTCTGATCTTTATTATTTCTTTTCCTTGGTGACTGTAGGTTCCCTCTGTTGGTCTGTTTCTAGTTGCTGGGGATGTTGTTTTAATTTGGAAATTTTTATTCTTTCTTCTTTTTGGAGGTGCACATTTATCACAATAAATTGTCCTCTCTGCACTACTTTTGCCATGTCCCAAAGATTTTTTATGTTGTGTTTTCATTCTCATTTGTTTCTAGGAACTTTCTGAATTCACATATAATTCTTCTATTATCCAGTCACTCTTAAGTCTCCATATATTAAACTTTATTTCCTTGGTCTTCTTATTGTTGATTTCTAATTTTATGGCATTGTGGTCTGAAAAAATGTTTTGTAGTGTTTTGATGTTTGTAAATTTATGGAGGCTTGCTTTGTGACCTAACACATGGTCTCTTCTGGAGAATGTTCCATTTGCACTGGAAAAGAATGTATATTGTGCTGTTGTTGAGCTGAATGCTCTGTACATGTCTATGAGGTCAAGTTGATTGATTGTGCTGTTTAGATTCTTTGTAGCTTTGTCAAGTTTCTTTATGGTTGTTCTGTCCCTTTTTGAAAGTGGCGTATTAAAATCCCCCACTAAAAGTGTATATTTATCTGTTTCTTTCTTCATCTCTAGTAGGGTTTGCTTTATATATCTTGGTGCTCTTTCATTTGGAGTGTAGATGTTAATTATGGCTATGTCATCTTGCTCAATTGACCCTTTAATCATGAGATAGTGTCCTTCTTTATCTCTTATGGTAGTTTTTGTCTTAAAGTTTATTTTATCAGAGATTAGTATTTCCACTTCTGCTTGTTTTTAATTGCTGTTTGCTTGGTATGTTTTTTCCATCCTTTAGCTTTCAATCTGTTTTTGTCTTTGTGTGTAAGGTGTGTCTCTTGCAGGCAGTATATTGAAGGGTCTTTTTTTCTTATTCATTCAGCCACTCTCTGTCTCTTTACTGGTACATTTAATCCATTGACATTCAGCATAATTATCAATAGGTATGGATTAATTGCTGTCATTATGTTAATTTTTTGTAGGACTCTTTGTTCCTTTGTTCTGTATGCCTTCTTGTGCTTCATTCATGTTTTTGTGCTAAACAGTCTATTGTATCCTGCCATCTACTTGACCTCCTCACCACCTGGATCTCTGTTCCTATATTTTTCCCTTCTTTGACATTGTTAATATTTTGATTTTTGGTTGACTTCACAGGTCCTCTGAATTCACTGTGTAATTTTATTCCATTCTGAACTCTGCTATCCAATAATCGAGTTCCAGGTGATGTTGCCATATTTGTAAATCTATGGTTATTGTCTGTTCTTGCTGGTTTTCATTCCAAAGAACTTCCTTTAGGATATTTTGAAGTGCTGGATTGGCTTTAACAAAATCTCTTAGCTTCTGTTTATC
>NW_006408798.1:234153-254076 GCF_000296735.1 Chrysochloris asiatica | reverse complement strand
TTCCCTTTTCATGTGTAGTTCCTAGCAGTAAGTTTTGGCTCTTGTCCAGATGGTGGGGTATTACAGGGTATGCTTGTAGCTTGTCTATATGGGTACAGTTTCTGTCTCTTCTTGGGTAAGGTAGGGGAATAAAGCTTCAACCCCTGATAGAAGACTAAGGCCAAAAGGACCAAAGACAGAAACAATATAAAAGCAGAGACAGAAACCGCCAATCAAAAAAAAAAAAAAAAATTAAATTGTGATTGACACTACCCACTGCCATTTGCTGTGCAAAGGGTCCTGCCTAGGTAAACATTGGGGCTGGTTCCCAGGGTCAAATGTTATAAGAAAGCAGCCTGCCAGTTTCCTCTCTGTGCTGTTGGAAAACTGTGAGTGCAATGCTGGACCCTTTTGGGGGTGTGCTCCCACCTGCCTAAAGGCATCCAGTCTGTGCAGTGAGGGTGCAATTGGGGTGAAGAAGAGAGATACATGAAAAATGAAAAGTGAAAGGTGAAAAATCAGTCACACCTCTCCCTGCAGATGTGCAGCTCTGTGGTTTCTAGCACTGGGTTGCTTCCTTGGCTTGGCTGTGGCCCCGCCCTCCAGCCTGAGGACTTCTGGCTGCCCACTTCAGTGGCTGGATCGATTCAGAAATTACCGTATTTTGCTTCCACAGGCAGATTTCTTTTCAGTGGGCGCAGGAAACTGGCACCCGCAAACTTAAACAAGATTCAAAGCTCCGCAGTTTTTTTGCCGGCCGCTCTTTCTCTGCTTTTATTGGGTTTTGGCAGAGGAGTTTTCACTCTCTGTCTCTGCTTTCCCTGCCCCCAAACTGGAAGTCCCCAACAACCTTATTTTTATCTCCTTTGTTTGTTTCCCAATGTACCTCATTTTATGAGTAATTTAGGAATTTAATCTACATTCACAATCTCACTTCAGTTAAAAGCAAGGGATGGAATGAGGATAACTAAACCAAGCCCATGGTTATCCATTCAATTCTGTGACTCTATATGACAGCAGGGAAGAGCTGCCGCCTCAAAGTAGAGTTGGTGATAATGATGCAAATGAAGTACAGCCCTTGGGACCTTCATTTGCTCATGGGGCACAACTCAAAATGAAGAGAAACAGCTATAAACATCAATTAATAATCAGAACATAGAATGTATGAAGCATGAATCTAGAATAATTGGAAATTGTCAGAAATGAAATGGAAAGAATAAACATAGATATGTTAGGCATTAGTGAGCTGAAATGGACTGGTATTGACCATTTTGGATCTGATAATCACATGGTTTACTATGTCAGGAATAAAAATTGAAGAGGAATGGTGTTGCATTCATTATCAAAAAGAACATATCGAGATCTGTTATGAGGTACAACACTGTCTGTGATAGGATAATATCCATGCACCTACAGGGAAGATCACCTAACAACAACAACAGGGAAGACCAGTTAATATCACTATTATTCAAATTTATGTGCCAACCACTCATCAGTGAGAATGAAATATAAGAATTCTACTAACTTCTTCAATCTGAAATTGATCAAACGTGCAATCAAGATATATTAATAATCACTGGAAATTGGAATGTAAAAGTTGGAAACAAAGAGGGACGATCTATAGTTTGCAAATATGGCCTTAGTGACAGAAATGATGCTTGAGATCGCATGATAGAATTCTGAAAAACCAATGATTTGTTCATTTCAAATACTTTTTTAAACAGCATAAGAGATGACTATACACATGGAACTCACCAGATGAAATACACAGAAATCAAGTTGATCACATCTGTGGAAGAAGAAGGTGGAAAAGCTCCATATCATCAGCCAAAACAAGGCCATGGGCAGATTGTATAACAGACCATCAATTACTCATACGCAAATTCAGACTGAAGCTGAAGAAAATGAAAACAAGTCCACAAGAGCCAAAATATTCCTTAAATATATCTCATCTGAATTTAGAGTTCATCTGAAGAACAGATTTGATGCATTTTATATTAAGGACTGAAGACCAGAAGAGTTGTGGGATGACATCAAGAACATCATACAGGAAGAAAGCAAAAAGTCATTAAGAAGACAAGAAAGAAGGAAAAAAATCAATATGGATGTCAGAAGAGACTCTGAAATTTGCTCTCCAGAGTAGAGATGCTAAAGCAAATGAGGAGGTACAAGAGCTGAACAGAAAATTTCAAAGGTCAGCTCGAGAAGACAAAATCAAATATTACAACTAAGTGTGCAAAGATCTGGAGTTAGAAAACCAAAATGGAAGAGCTCACTCAGCACTTCTCAAGCTGAGGTAATTGAAGAAAAACTTCAAGCCTTGACTTTCGTTATTGAAGGATTCTTTGGGGAAATTATTGAATGATGCAGAAAGCATCAAAAAAAGAGGATGATGTGAAGAGAGAGGATGACGTGAAGAGATGGAGTAGTTAGGGACTAGGGATCCAGAGAGGGAGAGGGGCTGTGTGCTGAGGACTGTGAGGGGAGGGTGGGCAGGATTGCAGGGTATACCCTTTGGTTGGGTGATGATGCATGGACGGGATGGTAACTATGGCATTGAGATGATGTATGATGGAATGAATGTAAAACTAATGTTCCCCCATGTAGACTATCACACAATACACAATAAAACATTAAAAAAAAAAATCATGGAAGGAATACAAAGACTCTTTGTACCAAAAGGAAATGATCAATGTCCAACCATTTCAAGAGGTAGCTTATAATCAGGAAACAATGATAGTGAAGGAAGAAGTTCAAGATGCATTGAAGGAATTGGTAAAGAACAAGGCACCAGGAATTGATGGACTACAAATGGAAATCTTTCAACAAAGTGAGGTGACACTGGAGTCACTCACTCATCTATGCCAAGAAATTTGGAAGACAACTATCTGGCCAACTAATTGGAAGAGATCATGTTTATGCCCATATCAAAGAGGGGTGACCCAAGGGAATGTGGAAACCATCCGAAAATCTCTTTGATATCTCATGTGAATAAAGTTTTACTAAAGGTAATACAGAAACAGCTGCAAGCATACCTTGACAGAGAACTTCCAGAGGTTCAAACCAGATTCAGAAGAGGACATAAAACGAGGGATATCATTGCTGATGTGCTGATTGTGGATCTTGGCTGAAAGCTGAGAATACCAGAAAGATGTTTATCTGTGCTTTATTCACTATACAAAGGACTTCGGTTGTGTGGATCATGACAAGCTATGGACAACACTGAGAAATATGAATATTCCAGAACACTTAATTGTGCTCATGAGGAACCTGTAAATAGATCAAGAGGCAGTGGTTCGAATAGAACATGCGGACAGTGAATGTTTTAAAATTAAGAAAGTTGTGTGGCAGGATTGTATTCTTTTACCATACTTATTCAACCTGTATGCTGAGAAAATAATCTGAGAAGCTGGGTTATATGAAGAAAAACGTGGCATCAGGATTTAAGGAAAACTCAATAGCAACCTGCGATATGCAGATGATATAACCTTGCTTGCTGAAATTGAAGAGGGCTTAAAACATTTACTGATGAAGATCAATGACCATAGTCTTTGGTATGGATTATATCTCAATGTAAAGAAAACAAAACATAAATCCTGACCACTGGACCAGTAAACAACATTCTTATCAATGGAGAAAAGATTGAAATTGTCAAAGACTTCATTTTCCTTGTATTAACCATCAACACTCATGGAAACAGCAGTCAAAAAATCAAATGACGTATTGCATTAGGCAAATGCTGCATAAGACATTTTTTAAAGTATTGAAGAGCAAAGATGTCAGCTTGAGGACTAAGGTACACCTGAGCCAAGCCGTGGTATTTTCAATAACTTCATATGCATGCAAAAGCTAGACAGTGGATAAGGAAGACTGTTGAAGAATTGATGCTTTTGAATTATGGTGTTGGAGGAGAATATTGAAAGTACCATGGGCTGCCAAAAGAACCAACAAATCTGTGGAAAAAGTGCAGCCAGAGTGCTCCTTGGAGGCTATGATGGCCAAATTTCATCTCTTATACTTCAGATATATCATCAGGAGGGACCAGTTGCTGTAGAAGGATATCATGTTTGGTAAGGTGGAGGGTCAGTGAAAAAGAGAAAGACCCCAGTGAGATGAATTGGTAAAGTGGCAGCATCAATGGGACAATTGTGAGGTTGGGGCAGGATTGGGCAGTGTTTCATTCTGTTGTGCATAGGGTCGCTATGATTTGGTACCAACTTGATGGCACCTAACAACAACAACATCAGCAGCAACAATATGATAAAGTGGAGTCCTGTTGTGGTGCCCTAGGATACCTAAATGATCATAATGTCTGTTTGAACCACCAGTTGTTGGTTCAAACTCACCTGTTGCTCCTCGGAAACCCTATTGATGGCACTTAAAAACAATAACAATGTGACAGAGTAGAACCACCCCAAAGGGTTTCTAAGGCTGTAAGTCTTTATAGAAGCAGTTTGCCATATCTTTATCCTATTAAGACACTTGTTTCCAACTGCCACATTTTGCTTGGCCGTAAAATGCTTTAACAAGTGAGACACCAGAATCCCTGGAATGAGGATACTGATCTCCTAATTCTATATGAAATTCTCTTTAGAGTACATTTATACTATTGCCAGTTGAATAGAGGTATAAGAAGAACTGATAATATCATGAGAAGGCATTTCCCCCTATATAGAGAAGACATTTTCTCTCTATGAAGGAAAGATATTTAAAAGTATGAGTTTAGTAAGATCTGTTCAATTTTCTGATCTATTTGACTTGTCATTTTTCCATAGCTCTGATTGCTTGTCAATCTGTCTTGCTATGTGTGGTGAGTATTCACTAATGAACGTAAACCATTATCATGACCTTAGTACCAGAGTATGGTGCTGTGGGTTAATGCACCAGACTACAAAGTCGTTTGAACTACAAGGTTAGTGGTTTAATCTCACCAGTTGCTCCTTAGAAATCCTATTCAGGGTCACTATGGGTTGGAACCAACTAGATGGCACTTAACAACAACAACAACAGTACCAGAATACAATAAGCTATGGAAAGAAAGGGACACTAGAGAGGAAATGTTTCCTCTGTAGTTTGTATTGCTGAAATTTGCCACAAACTTTTGGCAATTACAACAAAATTATCTATACTTTCTAACTCCAGAGGTGGGAGGACCCCATTGTGATCTATTACAATAAAGTAGTCAGTTAGCTAAGATTAAGTCACTTCTAGTAACAGACAGCATCCAGTATTCCTCAGGTCCAGGAACCATCTGAATATTTTACATGCATAACTTATTTGATTCTCATGGAAACAACTGTTATCTCTTCTCAATTATGTGGTGAAAAAATTTAGACAGAGGGTTTAGGTCAATTGCTCATGGTAACATGACTAGTTAAACCCTCAGTTGAATTTAGGTAGCATTGCTCCAAACCCACCATTTAACTTCTAAGCTGTACTGACTTTTGGTTCTTGAGTAGGCTTCACTATGTGTGATTTACAATTTACTAATAATAGATGTTTCTGCTTTTTCATGCAAATATCTTAGTCTGTCCAACAATCTTATGAGTTGTATGATACTCTTGTTATGATTTTTCTAGGCCTGAATGCTAGGAAGTCACATAATTAAAAAACAATTAAATCAGCTGATACTCTGTATTATACAGTTTAGAGATCTGACCTGCTTGCTATGTTCAGGCACTGCCAGGACCTACATTCAATAGATGGTCTAGGAACATCCTGAAGCATTTAGCTTTGAAGCCTGCTAGAATGGGTATTTTGGAAGGGTAAAAAAAAAGAGCTCTTTTCTCCTCACCACACAGTCTAAATGAATCATGGCATTTGCAGTTGAATCATACAGCACCGAGAATGGGAGTATTGAGTTGTGTGGTACCAGTGGTTAATGTACTTGGCTGTTGACTGGAAAGTTAGAGGTTCTAGTCCACCAGAAGTGACTAAGAAGAAAGATCACCAATTCTGATGCCATGTTTTTCTTCATGACACCATCTTGGATTACTTGCATGTCATACAGATTGAATAAGTATGGTGAAAGAATATAAACCCAGTGTACACCTTTCCTAATTTTAAACTACTTAGTGTTCTCTTGTTTTGTTCTAACAACTGCCTCTTGGTCTATGTACAGGTTCCTCATGAGCATAATAAGTGTTCAGGTATACTCATTCTCCACAATGTTATCAATAGCTTGTCATGATTCACACAGTTGAAAATCTTTGCATAATCAATAAAGTACATGTAGACAGTTTTCTGATAGTCTCTCTTTCATCCAAGATCCATCTGACTTCAACAATGATATTTCTGTTTCTACGTCCCTGTCTGAATTGGGATTAAACCTCTGGTAGTTCCCTGTCAATGTACTGCTGCAGCTGCTTTTGAAATTTTTTTAGCAAAATTTTACTTGCATTCCATTGGGTCACCTCTCTTTGAAAGAGGCACAAATATGGATCTCTTCCAATCAGCTGGCCACATAGTTATCTTGAAAATTTCTTGTAATAGATGAATGAGTGCCTCCAGTGCTGCACCAGTTTGTTGGAAGATTTCAGGCTGGATTCCATCACTTCCCAGAGCCTTTTTCTTTGCCAATGCCTTCAAAATACATTAAACTTCTTCCTTCAGTATCGTTGGCTCTTGATCCTGTGGTACCTATTGAAATGGTTGAAGATCAACCATATCTTTTTTTTTTTTTTTTGTACAGTAATTGTGTGTATTCACTCCATCTTCTTTTGATGCTATCTGCATCATTGAATATTTTGACCACAAAATCCTTCAGTATTTCAAGTCAAGGTTTGAATATTTTTCTTCAGTTCCCTCAGCTTTAGAAATGCTTAGTGTGTGCTTCCCTGTTAGTTTTCTGATTACAAATCTTAGCACACTTTGTTATCATGCTTGAATATGTCTTTTCAAGCTGTCCTTTGAAATTTTCTGTTCAGATCTTTTATCTCCTCACTGCTTCTTTTTTCTTTAGCATCTCTATGCTGAATAGCAAGTTTCAAAGTCTCTTCTGACATCAGTTTTGGTCTTTCTTTTTTGTCTTCTAAATGACATTTTGTTTTCATCCTGTATGATGTTCTTGATATCATCCCACAACTCTTCTGATCTTTGGTCATTTGCATGTAATTCATCAAATATGTTCTTAAGATGATTTCTAAATTCAGGTGGGATATGCTCAAGGTCATATTTTGTCTCTTGTGGACTTGTTTTAATTTTCTTCATCTTCAGCTTGACTTTGCATATGAGCAAGTGATGGTTTATTCCACAGTTTGTCTCTGGTCTTGTTTTGGCTGATAATATGGAGTTTTTTTGTTTTTGTTTTTACCATTTTTTTTCCATGTCAATTTGATTTCTGTGTATTCCATCTGGTGAGGTCCATGTGGATAGTTGTCTTTTATGTTGTCTAAAAAAGGATATTTATGATGTAGAGGTCATTGGTCTTGCAAAATTGTATCACACAATCTCTAGCATAATTTCTATCACAAAGGCCATATTTTCCAACTATTGATCCTTCCTCTAAGTTTCCAAACTTTGCATTCCAATTGTCAGTAATTTTCAATACATCTTGATTGCATGTTTGGTCCATTTCAGATTGAAGAAATTGATTGAATTTTTCTAATTTGTCTTCACTTGCTTTGGTGTTTGATGAGTAAATTAGAACAATAGTTGTATTAATTGGTCCTACTTTTAGGCAAATGGAGATTATTCTTCCACAGATAATGCTGTTTTTCAAGATATATCCTGAAATGTTCTTTTTCATGATGAATGCAATGCCATTCTTCTCCAATTTTTCATTCTCTGTATAATAAACCACATAATTGTCAGATTCAAAATGGCCAATACCAGTCCATTTCAGTTCACTAATGCCTAACATACTGGTGTTTATGTCATTTTTGACAGCTTCCATGTCATTTTTGACAGCTTCCCATTTCCCCCAATTTGTTCTGTGTACATTCCATGTTCTAAATAATAATGTATGTTTACAGTGCTTTCTCCACATATTAAGTTGTGCCCCATCAGCAAATGAAGATCCTGAAAGATATAATCCATTAGTGTCATAATGGTAAGCCTTACTTTGAGTTGGTAGTCTTCTATATTCATATTTTGGAGGAACTTTGTTGTCACTTTTCTTCTTCTTCTTTTTATGGCAACCATTTGAATAGTTGTGTAGTAGCATCTTATGTGATTTCATTTGCATTTACCTAATGGCTGATGGTATGGCAATTAAAGATAAGCACTCAAACACAAGGTAGGTTTGAACTGCAAGGTTGTCAATTAAAACCTGCAGCCACTTCTCAGAAAGCCTATACAGGGTTACTATGATTTAACACAATTATTGATGAGTTTGAACATCATTTTATCTGCTTATTTGCCATCTGTCATATAAGCAGATAAAAGATGTTGCCATCTTCACCCACCACTTGTCTGTCATTTGTCGTACTGTAGTGGCTTGCTATGCACAGGTATTTTAAATACCAGCAGGGTCACACATGGTGCACAGATTTCATTTGAGATTCCACATGAAATCAGACTAGGAAGAAGCAGAGAATGAATATTTCTGAATGTTTAGTAACTGAAAGCATTATGAATAGCTGTGAAACACTGTCAGCACTAGAATAATGAATATTGAAACATGATGAAGAACACTAGAATATTGTCAGATATACTGTCAGAAGATGAAACCCTCAGATTGGAAGGTCCTCAAAATGCTACTGGAGAAGACCTGCCTCCTCAAAGTAGAGTTGATCATGATGGCATGAAGGGAGTCAAGCCCTTGTGATCTTCATTTGATGATGTAGCACAACTGAAAATGAAGAGAAAAGCTGTAAACAGCCATTAATAATTGGAACATGGAATGTACAAAGTATGAATCTAGAGAAATTAAAAAAGAAACGGAACACATACACATTGATTTTCTAGGCATTAGTGAGCTGAAATGGACTGACACTGGACATTTTGATTCTGACAATCATATGATTTACTTTGCTGGGAATGACACACTGAAGCATAATGGCATCGCACTCATAAAAAAGAACGTATCAAGATCTGTCTTGAAGTACAATGTTATCTGTGATAGGATAATATTCATACACACACAAGAAAGACCAATTAATGCCACTATTATTCAAATGTATACACCAACTACAAAAGCCAGGGATGATGAGATCGAAGAATTCTACCAACTTCTTTAGTCTGAAATTGATCAAACATGCAATCAAGATGTATTTATAGCTACTGGCAATTAATATGCAAAGAATGGAAACATAGAGACAGAATCAGTAGTTAGAAAATACAGTCTAGGTAATAGAAATGATGCTGGAGAGTGAATAACAGAATTTTGCAAAACCAATGACCTCTTCATTGCAAATAACGTTTTTTTAAACAACATAAAAGATAATTATACACATGGACTTCACCAAATGGAAAACAGATAAATCAAATTGATTGCATCTATGGAAACAGATGTTGGAAAAGCTCCAGATGATCAGCCAAAACATGGCTAGGGTCAGACTGTGGAAATGAACATCAGTTGCTCATATGCAAGTTCAGGTTGAGGCTGAAGAAAATTACAAGTCCACAAGAGCCAATATATGACTTGACTATAAACCCACTGCCATCAAGTTGATTCTGACTTACAAAGACCCTGTAGGACAGAGTACAACTTCTCCTATGGGTCTTCAAGACTATATCTTTTGAGAGCAGTCAGCCTCATATTTCTCTTTGTTCGTAGCTGATGCCAGGTTCTCCTTCATATAATCTAGTTTCCCAGATTATTTGCTCAGCATACAGATTGAATAAATATGATGAAATAATACAACCTTGCTGCACACCTTTTCTGATTTTAAACT
The DNA here is from genome assembly GCF_000296735.1 of Chrysochloris asiatica. Classification (NCBI taxonomy): domain Eukaryota; kingdom Metazoa; phylum Chordata; class Mammalia; order Afrosoricida; family Chrysochloridae; genus Chrysochloris; species Chrysochloris asiatica. The sequence continues at coordinate 244,261 of NW_006408798.1, read as the reverse complement.
ATTCAATGTCCCCTTGTTCTGTTTGAACAACTGCTTCTTGATCTATGTACAGGTTCCTCATAAGCACAATTAAGTGTTATGGAATGCTCATTTCCCACAATTTTGTCCATAGTGTTTCATAATCCACACAGTCAAAAGCCTTTGCATAGTCAATAAAGCACAGGTAAATATAGTTCTGCTATTCTCTGCTTTCAGTCAAAATCTTTCTAACCTTATTACATCCCTTGTTCCACATCCTCATTTGACTCAGGTTTAAACCTCTGGAAATTCCCTGTCAATGTATGTTGCAGCCATTTCTGAATTATCTTTAACAAAATTTCATTTGCATGTGAAATTAATGATAAAGTCTTATGATTTCTCCATTCTGTTGGATTACCTCTCTTTGGAAGGGCACAAATATAGATCTTTTCCATCCAGTTGACCAGGTAGCTTTCTACCAAATTTCTTGGCAAAAATGAGTCAGCATCTCCAGTTCTGCCTCTGTTTGCTGAAATATTTCAATTTGTATTCCATCAATTCCCGGAGACTTGTTCTTTGTCAATGTCTTCATTTCACATTGGGCTTCCTACTCTAGTATCGTTAGCTCTTGATCATATACTATATCTTTAAATTGTTGAAAATAGACCATTTCTTTTTTGTACAGTGCCTCTTGTGTATTCCTTATACCATCTTTTTATAATCAATTATTTTATTATGGTGGGAATGACAAATTGAAGAAGAATGGTATCACATTCATCATCAAAAAGACCATTTCAAGATATATTTTGAAGTATAATGCTGTCTGTGATAGGATATTATCTATTTGCCTACAAGGAAGACCAGTTAATATCACTATTATTCAAATTTATGCACTAACCATAAAGACAGTGAGAATGCGACCTAACAACAGCAGTATCAACAACCAACTTCTTCAGTCAGAAATTGTGAAGCATGCAATCAATATGTATTGATCCTTACTCATACTTGAAAGCAAAGGTTGGAAACAAAGAGGAAGGATCAGTAGTTGGAAAATATGGCTTTGGCAATAGAAATGATGCTGGAAATTGAATGAGACATTCTCACTTTCTTGGTGTATTCCTTCACCATACTTATTCAATTTTTTTTTTTTTTGCCAAACAAATAATCTGAGAAGCTGGGTTATATGAAGAAAATCATGGCATCAGAATTGGAGGAAGAATTGTTAATAACCTGTGATATACTTACTTGCTCATATTGAAGAGGACTTAAAATACTTACTGATGAAGACCAAAGACCATAGCCTTTTATATGGGTTGAATACCAATGCAAAGAAAACAAAATCCTTACTACTAAACAAATAAACAACATCCATATAAATGGAGAAATGACTGAAATTGTCAAAGACTTCATTTTTCTCAGATCAACCATCAACACTCATGGAAGCAGCAACCAAGAAATCAGACTTATTGCATTAGGCAAATCTGCTGTATAAGATCTCTTTAAAGTGTTGAAGAGCAAAGATGTCAGTTTGAGGAGCAAGGTTCATCTGACCCAAGCCATGATATTTTGGATAACCTCATATGCATGTAAAAGCTGGAGCGTGAATAAGGAAGTCTGTAGAAGATGTGATGCATTAGAGTTATGGTGTTGGAGGAGAATTTTGAAAGTACCATGGATTGCCAAAAGAACAAATAGTTCTGTTTTGGAAAAAGTACAGCCAGAGCACCCCTTGGAAACCAGAATGGCCAAACTTCATCTCTCATACTTTGGATATATTTTCAGGAGGGACCAGTCCCTGGATAAAGATATCATGTTTGGCAAAGTGGAGGGTTGGGAAAAAAAGATGAAGACCTGCACAAGATGGATTGACACAGTGGCAGAGCAATGGACTCAGGTATAGCAATGATTGTGAAGTTGGTTGAGGACTGGGCAGTATTTTGTTCTGTTGTGCATAGGGTCACTATGAGTCAGTACTGACTTGATAGCACCTAACAACAACAACAGCAACAAACCAACTTCTTCAATCAGATATTGTTAAACATGCAATCAATATCCATTCATGCTAACTCGTAATTAAAAGCAAAGGTTGGAAACTAAGAGGAAGAATCAGTAGTTGGAAAATATGGCCTTGATGATAGAAATGATGCTGGAAATTGTGCGGTGGAAATTTGCAAGAGCAATGGCTTCTACATTGCAAATACCATTCTTAAACAACATAAAAGATGATAATACACATGTATTTGACCAGAAGAAATGCACAGAAATCAAATTGACCTCATCTGTGGAAAGAGACAATGGAAAAGATCCATATCATCAGCCCTAAAAAGGCCAGGGCAATCTGGGGAACAAATCATCAATTGCACATATGCAAGTTCAGGCTGAAGCTGAAGAAAGTTAAAACAGGTAACAAGTCCATGAGAGCAACAATATGATCCAGAACATACCCCACCTGAATTTTGAGATCATCCAAAGAGCAGATTTGATGCATTAGACACTAAAGACCAAAGAACAGAAGAGTTATGGGATGCCATTAAGAACATCATACAGGAAGAAAGCAAAAGATCGTTAATAAGACAAGGATGAAAGTAAAGACCACAGTGGATGTCAGGAAAGACTCTGAAGCTTGCTCTCCAGTGTAGAGATGCGAAAGCAAATGGAATAAATGAGGAGATAAAAGAACTGAACACAAAAATTTAAAGGGCAGCTAGAGAAGACAAAGTCAAATATTTTAAAGAAATGTGCAGAAATATGGTTTTAGAAAAAACAAAAGGGAAAGAACTAAGGAAACACTTCAAGCCCTGACTTGCAATATTGAAAGATTCTTTGATTTTCATTGTTGTTGTTGTTGTGAAGTGTCATCGAGTCAGTTCTGACCCATAGCGACCCTGTATAGGGTTTCTGAGGAGCAGCTGGTAAGCTTAAACTGCTGACTTTGCAGTTCAAACAGCTTTGCAGTCTGGCACATTAACCCACACACCACACCAACACCACACCAGGACTCTCACTAGGCACACCTTAGTCCTACAACAGACATCTTGGTTCTTTAACACTGTAAATAGGCTGTTCACCACAGATGTCTAATGTAATACAGCCTTTGATATAATGGCTGCTGCTTCATGAGTGTTGATTGAGGATTCAAGTAAAACAAAGTCTTTGATAACTTCAATCTTTTCTTCATTTATCTTGATGTTATTTATTGGTCCAGTTGTGAAGATTTTTTGTTTGTTTCACATTTAGGTGCACTACATATTGAATGTTGTGGTATTTGGTCTTTATCAGTTAGTATTTTAAGTCATCTTCGCTTTCAATAAGCAAGGTTGTATCATTTACGTGCCACAAGTGTTAATGAGCCCTCATTCAGTCCTAATATAAAGGTCTTCTTCATATAATATGGTGTCTCAGATTATTTGCTAAGCATAAAAATTGAATAAATATGGTGAAAAGATACAACACTAGCACACAGCTTTCATAGTTTAAACTATTCAAATTCCCCTTGCTATGTTCTAACAAATGTCTCTTGGCATAAGTACGTGTTCTTCATGAGTAGAATTAAGAATTCTGGAATACCTGTTCTCAGTCATGTTTTGTTATGCATAGTTTGTCATGATCTGCACAGTTGCAAGACTTTGCATGGCCAATAAAGTGCAAGTAAACATCTTTCTAATATTCTCTGCTTTCAGCCAAGATCCATCAGACATCATCAATGATATCCCTAGTTTGTGTATTCTTCTGAATCTGACTTGAATTTCTGGTAGTTCTCTGTAGATGTACTATTGAATTGTCTTTAGCAAAATTTTACTTGTATGGGATATTAATTATATTTTTCTATGATTGCCACATTCTGTTGGGTCACTTCTCCTTGGAATTGGCACAAATATGGATCTCTTCTAATTGGTTGGTCAATTGGTTGGTCAGGTTGCTGTCTTCCAAATTTCTTGGCATAGATGAAGGAGCACCTCCTGTGCTGAACCAGCTTGTTGAAATATTTCAATTTGTATTCCATTAATTCCTGGACCCTCATTTTTTGCCAATGCCTTCAGTTCAGTTTGAATGTCTCTCTTCAGTACTTCTGGTTCTTGAATTGGGTAAACACTGACCAGTTACTTTTGGTACAGTGATTCTGTATATTCTTTCAATCTTCTTTTGGTGCTCACTGTATCATTAAATATTATGCTTACGTTGTTGTTGCTGTTAAATACCGTCGAGTTGTTTCTGACTCATAATGTCCCTGTATGTTGGTGGGTTTGAACTGCTGACCTTGCAGTTAGCATTCCAGTGCTCAACTTACAGCGCCATATCAGGCCTAGTTTTACCCATAGAATTTTTCAAAATTGCATCGAGTTGGTTCCAACTCATAGAGATCCTATATAAGATTTCCGAGGAGCCCTTAGTGGGTCTGAACTGCTGACTTTGTGGTTTGTAATATAGGCCTGGCCCTACAGTGCCACAGCAGGAGTCCATGTATTGAAGTAGGCACTGAATGCTGTGGAAGTCCAAGAAGGGATGTCCTAAGAGGGATACAGGAAGGAATACTCAGGAAAGGTTTAACTCTAAATAGAGTGTTACAAGAAAAGGAAAACTCTAAATTGAGTGCTACAAGAAAAGGAAAAGAGAGAGAGAGAGAGAGAGAGAGAGAGAGAGAGAGAGAGAGAGAGAGAGAGAGAGAGAGAGAGAGATGAGGTATTTGGAAACAGCCATTCAACAAAGGAATATTTATGAATGTACAAATGTTTAGAAGTGAGAAGGAACATGACTCACAGTGATTTTTGTGCATGGGTAGTATTTGGAGAAAAGCAGAGGGAGTCTGGAATTAGTATAACTCTGTTATACTCATTGCTAAGTAGCCTTGGTGGCACAATCTTTAAGATCTGGGCTGCTAACCACAAGGTTGTCAGTTTGAACCCACCAACTGCTCTGAGAAGAAAGATGTGCCAATCGACTTCTTTAAAGATTACAGCCTGGAGACCCTATGGGGCAATTCTACTGTGTCCTATAGGATCTCTATGAGTTGTATTCGACTTGATACACAACAATACACATTACTGAAGGGCATATAACCTGCCCATGAAGGACACCTTGAAGTAGGAAGGGTAAAATCTATACAAGGAAACAAGCAGTGACTAACAAATGCAGAAGGTAAATTCTTCCCTCAAATTTAATTAACATCACTGTATTTCCTATTTTCTCTATGCTATAAGTTCATATTTTAAGATAACACTTAAAGGGAAAGAATCTTGTTTTAGGCTGAATTATCAACTGTCTAACTGTGTCCATATATTTATTTACAATGTACTGTTCTTATGACTGCATTTCTATGTGTGCTGTGTGTCTGAGGTAAGCTACAGGTGTGATAAGATGTATGGTGTTTTAAAGTTCAGGTTTTTAGTTTGACTGCTTTTAGTTGAATTGATTGTATTCATTTGTTTATAGGTTATATGATCTTGAGAAACTTATAGAATCTCTTCACAATTTACCTGTAAAAAAATAAATAAAATCAACTTTACTCTGATTTATTCTTAGTATACATTATAGAGTAATTGTGCACTAAATGTAGGAATTTATTTATTTATTTATTTGCAAATCCTTTTATGGAGGTTTATAGATAATGTTAACCTAAATTTGCATGTAAATATAATCACTTTATTTTTGCTTACTTTAAAGACATGAATGGAGTCTCTGGGTGACTCATATAGTTAAATACCATATATACACCTGCATATACTTTTATTTTTCACACATCACTATGCAATGCTTTTTGGGCTAAAAGTTTTCTTAGTTACTTCTGAATAATCCAGTATACTTTTTATAAAGGCTATAGCTCCACCACCCATTATTTTCTAAAGTCAGGATAAATTATAGCCAACTTTAAAAACAAAACAAAAAAACAACAGCAAAAGACAAACAATAGATGCCAGTGAGTCAATTCTGTCTCATGGTAACCCTATGTATGACAGACTAGAATTGTACTTCATAGGAAATAGGCCACCAGGATTTTCTTCCTAGGTGCTTATGGGTAAACCTGAACTTTCAGTCTTTTGGTTAGCAACCAACCACTTTAACTGTTTATACTACCCAGGAGACTTTTGGATATACTAAATTTTCAGTGTGGTTGACAGGACAGATTCAAATCGTATTAGCTGAAGGGAGAAGCTGGATGCTGTATTTAAGAGCAGCTCTAATTCAACATGTAAATGTTAATAGAGTTAAAAATGAGACATTGAAACTTTCCTGTTTCCTTAATCTAAAGAGTGCAGCAATTATATCTATTAATAGCAGGATCTGTGTACTCAAAGATTAAGTCAGTTTTTATCTCATTCTATTCTTAGATACAATAACATGCTTATCTCTATAGATTCTGAGCCCTTCCAGTAAAACCAGAAAAGATGTCTCATGGAATAAGTGAAGCTAATTGTTGATATGGCATGTCAAGCTGAGAAGGTGGATAAAGGTGCTTTTCCAATTCCTATAGTAATTAAATGTTTTGGAGTCAGTTTCAACTCAAAGTGACCCTGTGTAGGATTTCCATGGCTTTTAAAAAATCTTGTGCAGGAGCAGAAAGCTCCCCCTTTCTCCTGCAGGGTGGTTAGTGGGCTTGAACCACCAACTTTGTGGTGGCCCGTCCAGTGTTTATCCTATAGAGCCACTGCGCTCCATATTAGTATCATTCAAAAAGGAGAATACAGATATGTTGAGTTGATGGAATTACTGTAAAGGGAATAAAATAATCAATAGAGAATGTAAGAAATAAATATCTGGACATATACTTTCCAGTCATGATCACATCAACTCTTTTTGCACAAGTGATTATGAATGTATCATGTGTGTTTATGTGTGAGCATGTGTGAGGTGGCAGAGAAGGGAGAGAGAAAAAGTACAAGAGAACAGAGAACTAGGGGAAATAATTATATTAGTATAGAAGAGACCTGATTTCAGGATAAGGAAATGTGAATATGAATTTTAGTAACTTTTCTGCTTTTCATCATTTGTGTAATTATAGGCAAACTGCTGTTCTTCTGATAAAGTCAGTTTTCATATATGTCATATGAAAGAAATGACAATTCTTTCAGTAATAGATTTATGTACCTGGTTAAAGTCCTATAATGTCTAGATTCTTTATGACTGTATTGAAAGGTTGTGTGGCAGTCATGAAGACTCAGAGAAATAAAGGCTATACAAGGTGAGAAAGTAGCAAGGCAAGGATCACCATCCAGTTCTTACTGTGGGGATTTTTAACGATACTATTTTTAACAGACAAGGAAAATACAATGCTCCTGTGGCTCACTTATTAATGATGTCATTATCTGGCATTTCACAATAACAATAACATGTTGTGCTTTTTTTTTTAAGTTTTTACCTGTTTTACTCATTAATGATGCATTTCTGGCAAAAATTAATGCTGTTGTGCAAAACAAGAGTAATGCTGGCTGTGATGGTTAGGGTTATGTGTCAACTTGGCTGGTACAAGATTCCTAGTGGTTTGGTGGTTATATCATATGATGGTTTTATGGGATAATGTGGTCATCTTCAATGTTGTCATCTGATACGATCATCCTTCATTTTCAGGTAATGCCGAGTTTTGCTTAACAACCTGGTCTTTGGAAGCTAATCAAATTAATAAATGAGAAGTGGTTATAACAGCTATATTCTTAAAACATAGATTGAATTAACAAATTAAGACAGTTAATAAAAGACAATCATTCTAGCAGAACAAGGAGATACTGAGTGGATTAAAATCAGGAAATGTATGCAACAGGGCTGTATTCTTTCACCATACTTACTAAATATGTCTGCTGAACAAATAACTGGATTATATAATGACGAATGTGGCATTAGAATTGGAGGAAATCTCAATAACAGCCTGTGATATGCAGATGATAAAACCTTACTTGCTGGAAGAGGGCCACAAACTTTAGTATGGCGTGCACTCAATGTAACTAAAACAAAAATCCTCATCACTAGACCAACAAGTAACATTATAGTAAATGGAGGAAAAATTGAAGATGTCAAAGATCTTTTTGCTTGGATCGCCAATCTACACCCATGGGAGCAGAAGTCAAGAAATCAAACGATGTACTGCATTAGGCAAATCTGCTGCACGAGTTGTTTTTAAAGTGTTCAAGAGCAAAGATGTCAGTTTGGGGATTAAGGTGCACCTGACACAAGCCATGGTATATTAAATAACCACATCTGTATGCAAAAGCTGGACAGTGAGTAAGGAAGTCCATAGAATAATTGATGCATTTGAGTTATGGTGTTGTAGGAGAATACTGAAAGTACCACAGACTGCCAGGAGAACAAACGATATGTGTGGAAGAAATATAGCCAGAAGGCCCTTTAGAACCTAGGATGGCAAAGACTTTGACTCTGATAATTTTGACATGTTATCAGGAGGGACTAGTCCCTGGAGAGGGACATCATGCTTGGTAAAGTGGAGGGTCATAGAAAAAGAGGAAGACCCTCAACGAGATGGATTGGCACAGTGGCTGCAGTAATGGGTTTAAGCATAACAACCATTGTGAGGATGGCGGGAAATAGGGCAGTCCTGTTGTGCAAAGGGTCACTGTGAGTCAGAACTAACGATGGCACCTACCAACAACAACAATAACAACAACAGATGAGTGGCAGATTGATTTGAAAGTTGAAGAGGACTTAAATGTAAGGGATTATAGTGTAGCATCCTGGTGTGTGACTGCAGGATAAGAACTGGACTGTGAACTGCAGGTCATCTGTCCATACCCAACGGCTGCTCCTGAAAACACTATACAGGGTCGCTACGAGTCAGAACTGCCTCAACAGCACTTACCAACAGCAACAACATAGTATAGCAGCAGACTGCTAAGTACAAGGTTGCAGTCCAAACTCATCAGTTGCTTCTCAGGATAAAAATGAGACTTTCTGCTCTTATAATGACTTGTTGTTAGATGTCATTGTATTGGTTCCAACTTATAACAACCCTATCACAACAGACTGAAACACTGCCAGATCCTGCACCTTCTCGCAACTGCTTTTATGTTTGAGCCCATTGTTGCTGCCACAGTGTCAACTCTTCTTTTTACTGAACCTTCAGTTTATCAAGCACGATATCCTCCAGGGACTAGTCCTTACTAGCATGTCTACAATACATAAGATGAAGTCTCACCATTCTTCCTTCTAATGAGCATTCTGGCTGTAGATTTTCCAACACAGATTTGCTTGTTCTGGCAGTTCACAGTATTGCCAATATTCTTCACCAACACTTTAATTCAAATGCATTGATTCTTCTTCAGTCTTCCTATTCATTGTCCCAACTTTTACATGCATGTGAGGTAATTGAAAAATACCAGGGCTTGGTTCAGGCATACCTTAGTCCTCAAAATGGCATCTTTTCTTTTTAATACTTCAAATAATTCTTTTGTGGAAGATGTCCCTAATGCAATACATCTTTTGATTTCTTGATTGCTTCTGCCATGAGTTCTAAATAGTGGATCCAAGCAAAATTAAGTCTTTGACAATTTTGGTATTTTATTCATTTATCATGATGTTATTTATTGGTCCAGTGGTGAGGAATTTAATTTTCTTTACACTGAGGTACAATGTAGCCTTGATCTTCATCAGTAAGTATTTCAAGTCTTCTTTGCTTTCAGCAAGCAAGGTTGTGTCATCTGCATATCACAGGTTGTTAATAATGAGTCTTCCTCAATTCTGATGCCATGTTCTTCCTCATTATATATAGTCCAGCTTCTCAAATTATTGGCTCATCATACAGCTTGTGTAAGTATGGTGAAAGGATACAACCCAGGTGCATGCCTTGTCTGATTTGAAAACATTCTGTATTCCATTGTTCTGTTCAAACAACTGCTTCTAGCCTTGGAAACTCTATACAGGGTCATTATGAGTAAGAATTTGACAAGGTGGCACTGGGTTATAGTTATTTATTAAATTATTATCATATCCAAGAATATCTTTGCATGGAAAAAGAGACAGTTTGAACAATGCTCTAATAACTTTAGATTCTAGAAATAATCTTCCTCTTCAGTAACATTGTTATTGGTGCCGGCAATTCTTTTTTGACTCATAACAATCCCTGAGACAAAGCAGAACTTTCCCCAAATATTTTCTTGGCTGTAATCTTTACAGGAAGCCACCAAGTCTTTTTTCCCATGGAATTGCT